>NC_074711.1:53296462-53596462 GCF_947242115.1 Biomphalaria glabrata
ACCAGGAGCTCCTGGAAATCTCCTGAAATTGCAAAATATACGAAAAAGTCCTGGTATTAAAATCTTTAGAAAACTCATACAAATCTTTTGGAATATAGACAAAAATTGTCATTTTGGGGTGTCAATCAATATGGAAAATGCCAATCCTACGCGCGATTAAAAAAAAAACGGCATTATCCCGTAATTTTGGAATCTTGTTAAAGAAGCTTCTCGCCTCTCAAACTATTGAAGAATTACTTTAGTTCAAGAATTCTTGTAGTTAGATTGAAACATTTGGTAATTCTTGCTACTGAGCGTGATCTATGTAGGAAATAGAATTTTTATGATATACTGTATGACTTCGCTACACGCAAGGCTCGTAAAGTAGTTCAGTAATAGTAAAGAATGAATAAATGCAAAGACGAATTTCTTTTCTAATACAAACTCTTAAATTTCACTCATTATCCGTGGCGTAACTCTAGTTCGTCCGACTTGCAGAAATAAGAGAGTTATCTTTCCTTTACTTCTTCTTCTCGTCCAAACTCTTGAGCGAATAAGAGAATTATATATATAGATTATTTTCCAATAGACGTGCCAATATATAGATGATGAAGGCGATCAGCCGAGATAGATGGAATGAAATATAATGTTCATATAAATGCAAGATCGTATCAATGGTCAGTTGAGCATTGTAGAAATTACAATGTTAACACAAAGTGGACATAAAGCAATAAATAAATATGTACACATAAAATAATTCTGTTTCTTACTTAGACCATGCTTAGACTGTGAGAAATAAACATAATGCACATATATTAAATATAAATGAAATAAATGCAAATTATAAAGGATCAACAGTAAACATAGTTCTTACCGTAAGACTTAATAAATAGAATAAGAATAAGGGAGCATGACGAAGAACTGCCCCTTAGCCTTCTATAGTGAAAGGAGAGACAGCTCCTGACTGAAACAGTGATATGCTGCTAGGGTGCCCCCTATAGTGAAAGGAGAGACAGCTCCTGACTGAAGATATGCTGCTAGGGTGCCCCCTATAGAGAGACAGCTCCTGACTGAAGATATGCTGCTAGGGTGCCCCCTATAGAGAGACAGCTCCTGACTGAAGATATGCTGCTAGGGTGCCCCCTATAGAGAGACAGCTCCTGACTGAAGATATGCTGCTAGGGTGCCCCCTATAGAGAGACAGCTCCTGACTGAAGATAAGCTGCTAGGGTGCCCCCTATAGAGAGACAGCTCCTGACTGAAGATATGCTGCTAGGGTGCCCCCTATAGAGAGACAGCTCCTGACTGAAGATATGCTGCTAGGGTGCCCCCTATAGAGAGACAGCTCCTGACTGAAGATATGCTGCTAGGCTGCCCCCTATAGAGAGACAGCTCCTGACTGAAGATATGCTGCTAGGGTGCCCCCTATAGAGAGACAGCTCCTGACTGAAGATATGCTGCTAGGGTGCCCCCTATAGAGAGACAGCTCCTGACTGAAGATATGCTGCTAGGGTGCCCCCTATAGAGAGACAGCTCCTGACTGAAGATATGCTGCTAGGGTGCCCCCTATAGAGAGACAGCTCCTGACTGAAGATATGCTGCTAAGGTGCCCCCTATAGAGAGACAGCTCCTGACTGAAGATATGCTGCTAGGGTGCCCAATAAGGATTGGACAGAGAAGCCTGTGGGATCACGTGATAGGTCAAGATAGACCACTGACACTCTATCACGATTAGCACCGCCCACTCATTAACCAATAAGGTCTTCAGAACACCTGGGCAGAGGTCAAGCTTGACGTGCGCTCAGGATCTAGAGTTGTCTAGCCGCCTCGCAAGTTGAAAGGAGTTTACATCGACTCGCGCTATTCAAAAAGTCAACCAGGTTGGTAGACATGACACTTGAATAGAGAGACACTGCCCAGTTGTCCAGTTGCCCAGTTGCCCAGTTGGCAAATGTGACGTGGCTTAAAGAGGAGGGGGAGAGAGGGGGCATACACGTCTAGGTGTACAACTTCTTACGTGAACATAATTAATTTCTGTATATTTTATTGAAGTTGGTTTTTTCTGCTCATAGGACGGATAGTCACACTAAGTCATTCAGGTTTATGTTTTTATTAGTGTCCTTTATATTTATGTCATTCAGGTTTATGTCATTCAGGTTTATGTCATTCAGGTTTATGTCATTCAGGTTTATGTCATTTGAATCTTTGTCATTTTTCTCCTACCTACGATTATTCTGACCAGATCGTGTAACAGACACTAAAGACACAATAAGAATGTTTGTTTTTTCTGGAGTATATAGAGTGTTAATATGTAGGTGTGGTCTACTTGTAACTTTATCTGATAGTCCCAACGTCAGCCATAGTGCCTATGATACTTATTGAAATGAAGAAACAGAACATAAATCTTCTTTACGAAATAAAACAATTTCAAATAACAAAAATATTGAACTCTCACTACAAATACACAATGCAATTTAATTTAGCTTGTAGATTGTTGAAATTAGACACAAAAAACTAATTTGAAAACTGATCGACCCCCTCCCCCACAATCCTGTTGACTTCCGTTGTCTATATACTCTTCCTATCCTGTTGACTTCCGTTGTCTATATACTCTTCCTATCCTGTTGACTTCCGTTGTCTATATACTCTTCCTATCCTGTTGACTTCCGTTGTCTATATACTCTTCCTATCCTGTTGACTTCCGTTGTCTATATACTCTTCCTATCCTGTTGACTTCCGTTGTCTATATACTCTTCCTATCCTGTTGACTTCCGTTGTCTATATACTCTTCCTATCCTGTTGACTTCCGTTGTCTATATACTCTTCCTATCCTGTTGACTTCCGTTGTCTATATACTCTTCCTATCCTGTTGACTTCCGTTGTCTATATACTCTTCCTATCCTGTTGACTTCCGTTGTCTATATACTCTTCCTATCCTGTTGACTTCCGTTGTCTATATACTCTTCCTATCCTGTTGACTTCCGTTGTCTATATACTCTTCCTATCCTGTTGACTTCCGTTGTCTATATACTCTTCCTATCCTGTTGACTTCCGTTGTCTATATACTCTTCCTATCCTGTTGACTTCCGTTGTCTATATACTCTTCCTATCCTGTTGACTTCCGTTGTCTATATACTCTTCCTATCCTGTTGACTTCCGTTGTCTATATACTCTTCCTATCCTGTTGACTTCCGTTGTCTATATACTCTTCCTATCCTGTTGACTTCCGTTGTCTATATACTCTTCCTATCCTGTTGACTTCCGTTGTCTATATACTCTTCCTATCCTGTTGACTTCCGTTGTCTATATACTCTTCCTATCCTGTATGTCTTCCATTGCTGGAATTAACTAGTCATCTATTTTTAGTACTATGTCTATTGTGAGCAAGTTATCGTATTTAAGTAATGTAAAGATACGTTTACCTTACACACCTTGTGATCTATGGTACAGATGATGTCAAGGTCATCTGTTTCTGTGGCTGATTGACCTTGACGTTCATTACGTGACAATACACGCACATGATCAGTCAAGTGTGTTTCTCTAAAACACTGCTCCGACTTTTACTACAGCTGCCACTTTCTATGGATTCAGTGAAGATGGAAATTGGAAGTTGCAAAATATACCCTTATGGTGTGTTGCCACAGAATACTAATCACATCCTTCCAAAATGTACTTTATCAAGAGGCAATATCAAAATAATGGCCAAAAAAAAAACATTTTTTTAGAAGACAAAACTGCATAAAAAGCTGCCTGACTTGGAATGCGCTGCGCAGATCATCCTAGAACTACGACTTGTTTTTAACACTCCAACAACAAATGAAGAGAATCCGAAAAGTATTTTTTGAATTCCCCAATGTAGTTGAACTGTATTAATTTCTTTGAGAATGTAACACTCTCCGTAAAGTTATTTACAAACGATACGGTCACGTGATTTCCCACGAAACTCTCACTTTTATAATTACTTTACAAAACATCGCCTTGTTTCAGCTTTTTTAAAAGTTTTTCACGACATTTTTTGTAATATTTGAAGATCTCCATGTTCAGTCTAGATATAATATATAGGTCTGTGGTCTATACTATTGTTTTATGATTTGGGTTTTCCCGTTTAATGTCACGCGGTGTTTTCATCAATTTCATCCTTCTGCTTGTTCTAAACGTCTTTTTAGTTTCAGCTTCAGAAATTTAAAGTAAATATTTTTATCTACCACCTACATAGGAATCAAAACTGTTTCTCCTTTTAACTCTAAACCTATTTTTTGAAATGTATTTGAACAAGTTAAAACAAAAATGCTTTAATATAAAAACTTTGATACGCAAGTACAAAGAAACGAAACAATATCAGCAAGTAATCTAGCAGACACATTTTTGGTTTAAAGTTGATGAACCCTGTAGTGCATATTACTTCCACTGGTTTATGATGGTGTGTGTGTGTGTTTGTGTGTGTGAGTGAGTACAGGTAGAGCAGTCAAATGATGCTTTATCCATGACAATCTCAGTTGCACCCCACCCCCTTTTCCCTTTTGCTTGTGTGAGTACCTTCATTTGGTGAACTAAATGAGACTAGTTTGATTTGGTCATCCGCCAAGTCACTCAGGTAAGTCTTCTCTACCGAGACACCGCCAAGTCACTCAGGTAAGTCTTCTCTACCGAGACACAAGTTGGAGAGGGGGGTGGGTGGAGGTACGAGATGATCATAACTGCTGCTTCATCTTCAACAGCAGTCTGGGATACTGGATGGGATGTTGTTTAACAAGGTAGGGGAGGGGGCAATGGTGGTTTTGGTTGCAGTCTTTATGTGAAGAAAATAAAAGAGGGAGGGGGGGGGGTTAAGGAAAGATTTACAGTTCA
Source organism: Biomphalaria glabrata (assembly GCF_947242115.1). Taxonomy (NCBI): domain Eukaryota; kingdom Metazoa; phylum Mollusca; class Gastropoda; family Planorbidae; genus Biomphalaria; species Biomphalaria glabrata. The sequence continues at coordinate 53,301,290 of NC_074711.1, forward strand.
ACGTTAAGGGGATGGGCGGAGCAACTTCTTTTCATCAACAAGGTATCATAATGAATGGAAAATGTTTAATTGTTATGCCAATTATGCATTAGAATAGGGAAACGCCCAAACCGTTCTACACGTTATTCACGGGCCACGTCACCTCAGAAAGTCTTCAAGTTCAATGTAACAAAATCCTTGAATCTTCATAATGCAATATGTTCAGTCGCTTTAAGGGCCCAGATAGCATGGTGTCAGCGGGCAGGGTATGGTTCTCGGGTCGTGGATTAGGCATCTGAGTTATACTTTTCAACAATCTAGGAACCCGAGAAGGAGAAGGGAAATAATAAGCACGATTTATGGAAGGGGAGAGAAGCGAGGTTTAGTCTTTTACAATCTAAAAAGTCATGTTTGGAAATTGACAAAATTAGAATAAAACAAAATAATAATGAATACACACTCAACATTTGACTCTTGAAGATTAACGAACAATGTTACTGTCTACATTAAACAAAAACAATGCCCTGATGCACTCAATTACTGATTCAATTACTGACTCGCATACTAATTCACTCATTGACTCACTGATTCACTCACTGGCTCACTTACTGATTAACTCACTGACTCACTTAATGATTTACTCTCTGACTCACTACTTGATGCAATTATATGAATTTTCAACTATTGCCTTTCCTATCGTATTCTTGAAATAACTAGATCCTCTGGTCAATTTTTCAACTGGTCCTTGGATCGTGGATTGGTTTCATTCACAGAGTTTCATATTTTTAATTGCTTTCAAGATGAAGAGGAAATGTTTTTCCTTCTATTCATCCTGTTAATAAAATGTAATTATTAAATGATCTCTAGTCTTGTTGTAAGAATCAGGAGAGAAGTCTTGGAGTGAGAAAAAAAATAATTCAACACTTTGTAATGTTGTTTCTTCTAAATCAGTTTTTCTCAAACTGTGTTTCGCGGAACCCTAGTGTTACGCTATGCCTGAAAACAGGGTCGGTCCTACAGATTGCGGGGCTCTATGCAAAACGGATTACGCGGGGCCCAGTCTAGATAGGGATAAGGATAATAAGTGAAAATTAAGATTTTGTATTCGAAAATAAATTCGTTTTTGCACTTTATTCATTCTTTTCTAAGTAAAAAAATCACAGTCAAATTAACTTTACGAGCCATCTACAGTAGATGGTAGTTTTCCAACAAAAAGCCGATAAACATTCAGATCTGCCTTTTAGATTTACTATCGACTTGCAAAACATTGTCTTCTATATATACGAAATTGAGATAGATTTAGATCTATTTGTATATGCCATGGATTATTAAAGTAAATTAGGTATTTGAACTTCTTGTTTTGGTTAAAATCCGCCCTATTATTAAATTTGTATTAAATGAAAGCAGACAATGCCCTTTAGTTTTTAAGCGCGAGAAGGATTGGCGTTTTCAACATTGAATGACAACCCGAAATGACAATTTAGTCTGTTTTAAAGGAGATTTGCATTAGTTATCAGAAGATTTTAATAATTTCAGGAAAATTTCATGCCTATTTTGTATATTTTGCAATTTTGAGAGAATTCCAGGAACTCTTTAAAAATTAGTTAAAATTTAATAATTTACACCTAGAATCCGCGCAGTACCTATGAAATTGCTGGGCCCACTGCGGCCGCATAGGTTGCAGTGGCCCTAAGACCGGCCCAGCCTGAAAAGGTGTTCCACGAAATACTGAAATAATAAACTAGGTCCATCGAGTAAATTAAACTCTCATGGAGAAAGTATGAAAGAAATATTGAACTGAAAAGAGATTGTGAAGTCAAATCAGGGAGAGAGATAGAGAGTGTAGGATAGGTAACTAGCCAAACCAGTAAGAAGGAGAGAGAGAGAAAAGAGTGAGAATAAAATTAAGAGTGCGTGTGTAAGAGGGAGGTATATACAAAGAGAGGGTGTGAGAAAATGTATGAAAGATCAATTGAAGAAGGTTGTTTGTGTTTGTGTGTTAGAGAAATTGAAAAAAAAAAGAATCTAAGACAAAAACAAAAAGTGTGGGTAGAGAGAGAGAGAGATTTGTTGACAGTGTTAATATAAATATACTCCTCCCCCGGCCCGCTGCTCCCAAACTGATTTAGTACTAGTCACTATTTCTGCAGGTCTTTTCATTAGTCCAAGACTGATGCATTGATATCATCCATCGTCTCGTCAGTCTGGCACCAAGTTTCTAGGTCTCACAGTTTACAATCAATTCCTTCAATCATTGTGCACCTTGTAAACCTGAAGACTTCTGCACTGGGAGAGACAAAAGTGAATAGATTGTAGATTGTAGACCCTATCACTGGGCACTCACACACACACACACGATGTTTAAAGCCTTGATGTTAAAGATGTTTAAAGCCTTGATGTTAAAGATGTGTAAAGTGGTTGTGAACATTATTTAGTATCAACCTCTGTTCACATTTCTATCTCACCGTATGAAGTTGTGGGATAAAGTTTATGTAGGTTTTTTTACAAAGTTTATATTAACTCACTCTGTCTGTCTGTCTGTCTGGTAAAATGTCTATACACGTTATTTCTCCCACACCCAATCTCGGATCAAGCTAAAATTTTGCATAATTATTTATTTGACTTGAGAACACAAGATTCAATTTTTTTAAAATTAAAATTAGTCAATTAACTATTGGTAATTAATTATTTTATATGATATCTTTAACAACGAAAAAGAAATTGTACTTGACTGTTGGGGTGGTATAAGTTGAATTAGTTTCCTTGAGGAACTTGAGTTCGTATAATTTCATTAGCAGAGTGGTTAGTATGTCGGCGTCTGGAGGCTTGAGCCATGAGTTTGAATCCAGGTCTTTACCCTGTTTTTTTGTTTGTTATATCAATGTATTTAAAAAGCGATGACAGTAGCATTGACACAGATGCCACCTTCTTCCTTTCTCTTGCCTTACCTAACTGGTAATAACTAGTGATGGGAGCACTGAGAAAGCTAAAAAGCATGAAATAGCACTAAGCAATAATAATTAGTAAAAATATTTCTAATCGCACATATTTATAATTGCTATTCTATATCTATTACAAATTTAATGACATGACTCATCCAAAACTAATTGATACACTTCATATAAATATAAATATAAATATAAATATAAATATAAATATAAATATTGGCTTTTTTTAAAAAAGTATTTTCTTTTATTTTGTATTTCGCATGTTTCTAGTATATGCTTCCCAGTTTCCCGGTCGTGCAGTGTATTATTGACATCAATATTTTGAACACAGAAGACGAATTAAATCAAGACATTCCTCTGGAGTGGAGGGGGTGGGATCTATTTTAAAGATTTATGAAGCTCCAGAATCACTTAGACTGAAGGGAAAATACAACAGACCATTAGAACAGGGAGTTTCTATGCAAAGACATGCTAGAGGCAAACATATTAATAACAAGTTCGGTGCAGCATAAGTTGAAGAGCCATTGACGCGCAGAGGAATCACGTCAGTTGATGAACATATGGATTCTTTTCTCAAATCTGGATTTGATTGCATCATCAAAGAATGCGGAGTGATATTTTTCCTGGACTTTAGAGATTGAAGATAGCACAGAAATGTCTAATTACTTCCGAGACATAATAGACTTCACAAATCTAGGAACTGTGAATTAAAAATTGGAACAGTTGTGTGTCAATAAAACGTAGATAACTTTAATTCTAAAGATTATGGACATTCTTATGTCATTACAAACTTTCGTTATTCGATTAATTTTCTAGTATTGGGTTATTATAATGTTTTATACACATAGATAGTTAAATGTTAATTTCTGCATGCTTATCTCTTTTTTCTAATTTCCCTACCACTGGAGGTGACAGAGCTGAGCTATTGTTCAAACAGTTAAACTTATATTCTTAAATATATATATACACATAACAATGTCGCGTTTTGTCTGTCAGTTTATTTCCTTCTAGATGCCTTTCACTCCCTTTTCTGCTTTAACAAAGATTATATCAAGTCACTCTGTCTGTCTGTCTGTCTCGAACAAATTTTGATTACGTTATTTCTCCCACTTCCTATTCCCGAAGAAGTTGAACCTTTGCTAAATCATTCGTTGTTGCTAACAAAACATGAATCAAGAAAAAAAAATGTGATTAATTAATTCATTTTCGTTGATATCGAAAAAAAAGTAAATACACTTTACAGTATTTAGATAAATGATTTTAAATGTGGAGTTTTTCCCCTTAGATAAGCTTTTTTAAAAGTATTTTTTAATATTTTGCTTGTTTGATTTTCATTTCCATTTAGTATCAAGTGACTCACTGCTAACTTTGCCCATCAAAACGTAGGAACTCACACAATTCAACAAAAAATGTCAAACGCAGTTGAAAGAAAATCAAAGTTTTGTATTTTACATTTAAACATTGACCTGTCAATAGTGTTGACATAAATTATTCTAAAACCTACTCTTGACAAAGTCACTCTAGTTCTTATACAACTGGCTAATCTTTCTTTTCTTATACAACTGGCTAATCTTTCTTTTCTTATAACTTCTTGAATGAATGAAAACGAAACCAAGTGTTTGCAATCGAAATAAAAAGAAATTCTTTCCTAGCGTAGAGTTCTGTCTGGTACAACCGTCCAGATATAGATCTACTAATCTACCTTCTGCTGAAAAGAAAACACAAGTAGACTTAAGGCTTCGAACACAAAAAAATTGGGGGATTATCAAATCGATTCTCTGTCACACAAGATACGACACACAAAAGAAAAATGTCAGGGCTTTCAGTTTGAACATAAAACGTGGTCTAAAAAAATCAGACTAGCGACGTACATAAATTTTACTTTAAAAACAAAAGTTGAGTACAGTGTCCCATCTGATTAGGAGGGATGGTCTTAAAATTGTGTCACATTGATTGTGAGCTATTTGCGTGTAACGAGCATCTTGTGACAAATTGCTCACTCGCGCGTGTTCCATTACCGTCAGCTATTGGCGGTACTGCCTTTCGCGTGAGCTCTATGTAGAGGCTTTGATGTGCAGTGAGTAGGCGTGGAGCTATGTTAATGACACGTGCTATTGTAAGGTGGATACTTGCTGAGTACTTGAGGAGACGTCAAACTTTGTTGACATCCTCCATTCTCCCTTCTCTCTCTCGACTGCTATTATCTTTATATAATTTCTTACATTGTAAACCCATCGACACTAATCACAAGAGCCACTCATTGCTTCACAATAATATTTGTAATTTTATAAGAAGAAATGCATTACTTAGATTATGGCTCCCTGTTGGCCGAGGAGTGGAGAGCTCAACCTAGTTCGAATCCTCTGGAGACTTAACAACATCCATTTCGGGAGTTTTTGTAGGTTCTTGATTCCTGCAGTTTTTAACATATGTCGGTTCATGTTTCTAGGTAAAGGGAAAAAACAACAACAACTCAATTTTCTTGATTTTTTTCTTAGAAGCGATATGAAGCGGTTTAATTGAAGATGACAAGCGAGTTGATGTTACAGACCTTCCTTCAAACAAATAAAGATTGACTTGATTTGACTTAACATAACTTGACTTGTCTTAACTTGACTTAACTTGACTTGAATTGACTGGACATGACTAAACTTTAATTATCTAAACTTAAGTAGACTTGTCTTGTCTTGACTTAACTTAGCTTAACTTGATTAAACTTGACTTAACTTGACTTAACTTTTATATATTTAAACTTTCCTTCACAAAATGAAGATTATCACCCAAACCTGATACAGAACGATAGACGATGGAGGCGGGCAGAGTTTAAACGATCGAGACAACAGTCCAAAGCGCATACCACATAAACAGGCAGTTATCCTTATTTTATTATACGCCAGTCTTGCATGACGGATGACAGCGGATGGGATGCAAACTCTGGACTATCATGACCACAGTCTAAAACTTTTACCACAAAAACAAAATAAGTTGAAGCTGTGTAAGGCATCAGGCGCCAAGCTAAACATAAAACCAACAACTGAGATTTGATGCTAGGCAAAGAGACAAAACAAAATAGACATAAAAATACTTATTTTAAAAAAAAAGCTTATACCAAATGTAATTGTATCAATTAGTTTGGTTCATTCGTGTAATTATATTTGTAATAGATCTAGCTCATGGGCGTAGCCAGGATTTTTTTTCGGGGCGGGTTTTGGGGGGTGGATTTTTTTTCTCCCCCCTCTCGCGAATTTTTTTTTGTATATGTATTTATATGTGTGTATGTGTGTGTACATAATCTTTATAACATTCTGACCCTTCATTCTTTCGGAAGACGTTTATTGTGCCCTAGAATAGGTTCTTCCTGGAGTTAGTGGAAAAATTGTATTTTCCTCGCCATTATTAGCAATGGGGACTGGGAGAGTGCTAGGAGCTCCCCCAGCGCGGGGCGAAGCCCCGCCCCCAAGCACTATTTCTGATATTGAAAGCCAACAAAATGCATATTCTGAGGTATCTACAATGCATTTTTCTGCTATTAAAAAGTTTTATTTCAAAAACCTAATGTGCTATTCTTACTGACTTAGACCCTCCCGCGCCGTTCGGCGCATTTGCCGTCAAGCTGTTTCCATAAAAATCTGTTACTGGTAATGTCTAAAGCCTCTTCCCACCTGCCATGAGGACCTCCATGAATGAGTGGCGAGTGAATGAGTGGCGTCAAGTTGTACTAGGATATCATTGCAACTCTTCTTATGCGTAATTCATTTTGTCGAAGAACATGTCCCGCAAACCTCATGCGTCGCTCTCTCACAATCTTACTAAGGGGTCGACTCCCAGTAGGGCATGGAATTTCCTTGAATTAGACCCGATCTCTATAACTGACTCCTAAAATCTGTCTTAGCCATCTTTGTTGAGCCACATTTAGTGTTTTTCAATTTCGGCAGATGACTATTCACTGCAGTTTATTAATGGAGCCCTGCCACTGGTAAAAATGTGTAACCTCTCTTGAATACGCTCTTGGAATTAGGTGACTGTAGTTTGTTTTAGATTTTATATCGAAAAGAGAAGTTTTATCGTCAAAATCATCTGTTGGGGGTTTTCTACCTCAAAATGCTCTGTAGGGGGATCTTAAACTCAAAACCATCTGGAGGGGTTTTAAACTTTAAAAAAAAGCCATCTGTAGAAGAGGGGTTTAAACTCAAAACCCCCGATTGGATTGGCTACGCTCAAATAATTTTAGTGTGTAATTTGCTTTTTTTTATATTGAAGAGGTATTTTTAGCATCAAACCCCTCTGAATGGGGGTTTAAACTTTTGAGTGCGTAATTTGCTTTTTTTCTTACACTGAAGATGTATTTTTTAGCCTCAAACCCCCATGGCGGGGGGTTAAACTCAAAACCCTTTGGCTACGCTCATAACATTTTGAGTGCGTAATTAGCTTTTTTTTATGTTGAAGAGGGGGGTTTATCGTAAATTTTAGAATGGGGTTTTAAAATCAAAATCTTCCTTAACTGTGCTCTTGGAATTCGGGGATTTTCGTTTGCATTTTTGGGTTTTGTTTTATAGAAGAGGAGGAGTTAACATCAAAAAACCCCAGGTAGGGGGTTTAGAATTCAAAACCCCTGGCAGGGGGGTTTAAATTCAAAACCCCTGGTAGGGGGTTTTTAAACTCGTACCTCTCTGGTAGGGGTTTTAAACTCGAAACCCCCTGGTAGGGGTTTTTAAACTCGAACCCCCCTGGTAGGGGGTTTTAAACTCAAAACCCCCTGGTTGGGGGTTTTAAATTCAAACCCCTTTCTTTGTGCTGGGGCAAGTGATGGTTTAGTATTAAAATCTCACCTAAAATAAACAAAATCAAAGCAAAAAATCAGTCACTTAATTCCGATTCCCCCCCTTCGGAGGGGGGGATTTCATTTCGGGGGGGGGGGGGGTTTGAACCCCAAACCCCCCCCCCCCGGCTACGCCCATGATCTAGCTACACTATCAATAACAAGGTTACAAAAGACAGTTTGTGTGGAAACACAAACTCAAAATCGGCCCCCGAAGTGGTCCACCCAGGCAAGCTTCAATATTTTCAGAAAGAACATCCAAATGAAATTATATCAAAGACAAATGAGAGATAAGAATGGAGAAAGAAGGTTAACAGATCTTGTGTAGTGCCCCAACGGTCCCGCAGATCAAAGGATAGGTGAAAGTGAATGTAAAGTTAGATAAAACCTGGCCTAACTAGTTTCCCTTTTAGACCTTGTGGTCTATAGGGCAGATGATGTAAAGTGTTTTTGTGGCCAACGGTTAACGAGGGAGTCATGTAGCCAGCACAACGACCAACCGCCTTTACTTTTCCCCAACTAATGTCAGGTACCCATTAGAGCTGAGTAAACTCAGAGGCGCCCAAAGATTCCAAAGTTGAAAATCCCAGTCTTCACCAGGATTCGAACCCGGGACCCCCGGTTCGGAAGCCAAGCGTTTTACCGCTCAGCCACCGCGCCTCCCCTGGCCTTACTGATGTCTTATTATTGATCTAATTGTTTTGAAAAGGCTCAATCTCTTTTTTTTTTTTTCAGTTGGGAAAATGGAAAAAAAGGGGGGGGGAGAAAGAAAGAGATATCTATATCTGGGGGACTCTTGCCCTAATTGGTTTTTAAAACAAAAATAAAAGGGGGCGGGGAGGGGAACGACCTGAATTTGAACTCATGGTTCAAGCCGACATGCTAGCCACTCTGATGGTGAGATGCCTATGAAAATCGAAGATTGTATAGTTATCTATTGCTTGTTCAAACTTACTTTACAGCGGAGAACTATAAAGTAGACTAATTCAGCTTATACCACTACTTCAATCAAGTACAATTTCTCTCCCTTATTTGGGATACCTAACAAAATAATTTATTACCAATAGTCAATTAGCTAACGGGTTGATTTTTATATAGATTCTTGTGTTGTCAGGTAAAATAACCACGATGGACAAAATATATTTCAGCTTGATCCGAGACTGGGTGTCGGAGAAATGACAAAGTTTTTAACAGGCAGACAGAGTGAGTTGATATAAGCTTTGTAAAATAAAATGTTTTTTTTAATAACTTTGTGTGTTCAAGAAAATAGATATGTAGTATATGGCATCAACGCTACTACTGGCTATATATTAAATGTATACATGTAAATGAGTACAGGTTATTGGTAAGATGGGGGCCCACCAACATATTCTTGAACCGGGCCCTCGGGTACCTTGCTACGCCTCTGCATGTAACGAAACATTCTGAGCACGATCTCAAGACTATATCAAATAACAATAAATGTCTCTAAGTACTGTCTATAGATTATAGATACACAAGTACATGAGTAATGTCAATAAGCCATATTATTCATTAAGTGTCTATATATTCTCTATAAAATTACATATATTTGGATGCTGTCAATAAGCTTCAGATATGCATGCATTTTATGTATTTCAGTACTGTAGATGTACATTAAGGTATACATATAATTGGATAATGTTAGAGTATAAATATAGAAGTATTTGATGTTTCTGAAGACTGTCGCTGGACAATTAGATGTATTTAAATATGAAATGGTGTGTCTGTTTCTATCTTTACATTCCAATGACTGAAATCCTGCAGCTGCGACATCTTCTAATGGCTGGCTTAAAAATAGTTTAACCCTTGTTCTTCCCAGTGCATTGGCTTGGGGAAATGTTTCCCCAATAAACGTTTAACGTGGCCCGCTAAATCGATCGAGTCTCTGACCCGTTTATCTCACTCACAAACAGACAAACTTATTTGCAATTATCGTCTTTGTCAAATTGCCAGTATTTGCTTTCACATAAGCGTTGCCGGGATTTTTTTTTTTTTTTTTTTTCAGATTGCCTTTCATGTAACCATGCGACCTTGACATTGAAGCTTATTTGAAGTTTGCAATTAATATGGCATAGATCTTAAGGATCTATTTTTGTTAGCTATCTATGTTGGCTATATTTAAAAAAAAATAAAAAAATAAAGCTAGTAGGTGCTTTTTTTTTGGCAGCTTTTTTCACATTGAAATTGATAGAATTTTTTTCTTTTATTATATGTGTTTTAAAATTTTTAAAAAAGTTTATGTCTTGGCGATCTGAATTCTAAGTAGTTTCTTTGTAAAAGTAAAGTTCTCCTTCATACCTTGCGATCTATGAAGCAGATAATATAAAGGTCATCTGTTTCAGTGGCCCACGGTTAATGAGTGTGTCATGTGGCCAGCACAATGACCTAATGCCTTTACTTTTCACCAACTAAGGTCAGGTACCCATTAGAGATAGGTGAACACAGAGACACCAAAAGAACCCGAAATAATAAAAAAAATCCTTCACTAGGATTCGAGCCCCGGACCCTCAGTTCGAAAGCCAAGCGCGCCTCGTGAGCTAAGATTATGAGTAAAAAAAAAAACAAGCTAAATATAAAAATCCTTTTTTAAAACACATGGCATATTTAAGAGGAAGAATTCCGCACTTACAACTATATATCTCAATAATGTAGAAGTTATTTACCTTATTCGATATCCAACAAAGTAATTAATTAGGAGCCTACCAATAATTACTTGACTAACTGAATTTTTTTTTATTGATTCATGTTTTGGTAGGTGCAATAAACTATTGTTTGAAGTTTCAACTTAATTAGAGAATGGGTGTCTTAGAAATAAAGTGTACCTTTTTCTTAGCGGACCAAACGCTACATATTTAGCCATATCTGTGACTATTTAAGGATTAATTTCTTTGGTTGGTATCAAGCAAAATAATGAATTACCAGTAATTAATTTACTAATTGGTTAACTTTAATAATTGTGCAAAGTTTCAAATTGATCCGATAATGGAATTGGGAGAAATGGCGTGTACAAACTCTGTACTATGCGGACAGAGTGAGTTGATACAAGCATTGTGAAAAAATGGCGTTCTCTTGTAGTGGTGATAAAAAGCAGTATATTCTGACATGTACAGTGTTATTTAAGATTTTTAGAATAATTGAGTTGCTGGCATTGAAAAACATTGTTTATTATTCACGAGATTAGAACGTCTATCTGATTTCATTGATCCCCTGCAGTCAACGGGGAGAGAGAGGAGGGGGGGAACCCAATTATCTGCAAGGAAAATATTGTCCGCTGTACATAAAATAATAAGCTACTTTAATGTTCTTTGTGTGTGGGTGTGAGTGTGTGTGTGTGTGTATCCTGAAGCCCCGGGGACATAAATTATAATAAGATCAACGCAGACTTAGCTGTGTCTGATTGCGCTTACATCGGCAAAGTCTTAGCTGTTATCCGTCTTTCTCTCTCTCTCTCTCTATCACTCACACTCTCTCTTATTAGATGAGTATTTGTCTTACTCTTTTGTTTATCTATCACTCACTCTCTCTCTTATTAGATGAGTATTTGTCTTACTCTTTTGTTTATCTATCACTCACTCTCTCTCTTATTAGATGAGTATTTGTCTTACTCTTTTGTTTATCTATCACTCACTCTCTCTCTTATTAGATGAGTATTTGTCTTACTCTTTTGTTTATCTATCACTCACTCTCTCTCTTATTAGATGAATATTTGTCTTACTCTTTTGTTTATCTATCGCTCGCACTCTTGATGCGTTATAAGTTATGTTTAAATATGTGTATCTGTTAGAGACAATACAAACAAATCAATCGATGTTTAGATCGATCTTGTGCATGTACTTCTATGTTTAAGTAATTTTCCAGAAAAATAAAATGTCTTTCACTAACAATGTATGTGTTTTGTGTTCATTCAATAATACACCTCGTGTCTCCATTCTATCTACATTTCCTTATTCTAGAGACAGTAAAATTTACTCGCTCTGCAGCCAGGACTCTTTGTTAAATTAATACAGAAAAATTAATTAAGACTCAATCTTTATTGATCTATAAAAACGAAAAGTAGATATTGTAATTAAATTGTCATAAAAGAACTCGACTTGAGTTACCGATTTCTTAACATATAGAATTCTCTTCGTGGCACAACCATACGGGACACCATAATCTCTATATAGAATTCTCTTCTTCCCTAATCAGGTCAGACGAGAAGTAAATGGGAAGATCACTCTGCGAATAGTCCACGAGAAAAAAAAGAGGGAGGGGGGGGGGAGAACACGCGTAGTCACAAAATAGCAACCAAGAAATATCACTCTTTTTTTTTTATTTCTACCTCCGTTTAAAAAAAAAAAGGGGGGGGGGGGTGGGAGTAATCCAATCTGTTGTAACTAAGGGGGGGGGGGGGCCGAAAAGCACGGCTCAGGAAAGAAAAAGAGGGGGGGGGAGAACACGTTTTCACAGCTCGCTACGGATGGCTGCGCGCTGGACTGTCAAACCCATCCCGCTCCCATCCCATGCAGGAGGTTTGGAGTAGGAAGTAAACTATCGTCAACTCTGATGGAACATCCGAAACATGTAAAACATTTTACAAACACTAAATAGCAGGGCCGGACTTAAACTTAAGCATTGTGGGGCCCTATTCGAAACGGATTTCGCGGGGCCAAGTTTGGGTAGGGAAGTGGACAATAAGTCAAATTTAAGAGTTTGTATTAGAAAATAAATTCGTCTATGCATTTTATTCATTCTTTACTATTTACAGAATTACTTTACGAGCCTTACGTGTAGCAAAGTCATAGGGTTAGGGTTAGGATTAGGGTTAGGGGTTAGGGTGAGGTTTCCTATATAGATCACGCTCAATAGCAAGAGTTACCAAATGTTTCAATCTATCTTTGAAAATTGTTGACCTCAAGTAATTCTTCATTAGTTTGAGGCGCGAGAAGCTTCTTTCACCAGATTACACAATTACGGCTGAGGCTTGATGCCGAGCGTTAGATTATCGTTTTCCATATTGAATGACACCCCAAAATGACAAGTGTTGCTATGTGTTTCCGTATATTTTAAGGACTTTTTCGTATATTTTGCGATTTCGGGATATTTCCAGGAGCTCCTGGTAAATCTCAGGAGGGCGCGGGAAATCTGTTTTAAGTTATATAAGGGTTGAATTTAATAATTTATAAACCTTGAATTAGAGCGGGTCCTATGAAAATGCGGGTCCTATGAAAGTGCGGGGCCCACTGTTGTCGAATAGGTTGCAGTGGCCTAAGGCCGGCCCTGCAAAATAGCGGCGTATGGTACGCCGCCGGCCGACTAGTAAAGTTTTATTTCTGCAAGTCGAAATTCTTGTACGAGATCTACAGGTTCCGAATGAAATAATCAATGAAACTGTTGCTCTCGAACCTCGTAAGATGGCTGTAAGCTTTGTTTGAGAATAATGCGACGTCCCAACCGTTGCACTGACTTAAGGTCAGTCATACGTAAGCTCGACAATACGCTGCCTACAGGAATACTTCGGTAATTAGCGGCGTATGCTACGCCGCGGGTCGACTAGTATACAGTAAAAGAATTTGCTCTGCAGCTAGGGCTCTTTGTTAAATTAATACAAAAAAATAAAAATAATTGAGACTCAATCTTTATTGATCTCTAGAAACAAAAAGAAAATAGATATTGTAATAAAATTATCATAAAAAAAAACTTTTCTTGAGTTACCAATTTCTTAACTTTAAAAAAACAACAACAAGATCACAACCAACAGTATACACATACACGTCTCAATTGACTAATTGTACTATAGACACACAACTGATATGACCTTCTGACATGCTGGCGCTGGACCCAAGCTGAAAATAAACAACTCAGTTGTACTACAGATATATACAGCTAGCAAGAAGTAAATAGGTACATACAAATAATATCTTGTTATTTCAATACAAATTGGTTCAACTCGTAAAATCAAGGGAGAAAAACTTTGCCTTAGGATAACTTTGCAGACAGGTGACTCGGTGCATTGATTGAAATTAAATTAAACACGATACAAAGAGAATTTGTGTTATCAGAGGCGGCGCTAATCGAATGCGTCAGTTGGCAAGGAATATTCAAGCCATGATTCTTTTTTTTTAAAATCTAAAGTAATAACATTTCAAAGAATCATCTGGCGTTCCATGTAACTTGAAAATAAGCTTAATAATCTGTATGGGGTGGGTGTATGACCAACGCATAGCATATATAATAACATATATTAAAGTAATGATCGTAGATAATTTTTTTGTGTGGTATTTTCTGTTCAATTTAAAAAATGAACAGCCTATTATCGATAAAGAGATTTATGCTTAAAATACATTTATTTGTTTGATTATTAAATATCTCTTCAATATCTGTTCATATTTTTAAAACTGACTGTACCAGGTTACATACGGTAAGACACAGCTAATAGAGGCCTTACATCACATATAGTAAAAAAAAAGAAAAGGTCACCTTTGAGGGTAGATGTGACGTAAATATCATACGTGGGTTGTAAAAAAAAAAAGATTTTTGAAACTTTTAATTATTTTTTTCTAGGGGAAGGGGGATTCAAAATAGCTCCTTGTGTACACGAAGACACGCCACTGTACAGACCACTGAACAATACATTTTGGGAAACTATTTCCTTTCCGTTATGCTTCAACAAAAAACCGACCCACTGCCCTACTTGAGTTTTGGACATGTTCACGATCACGTTCGCTGGTTGTACCAATGGAGTTGAGTGCAGAGCTAAACTGAAGGCTCCTCAATCGTAGACTTTTAATAATATGTACACACTTTCTTGGTTTGGAACTAAATCAGGCTAATAAGTCTAGACTAGAATAGAATCTTTAGTCATATAAGAAGTTGCAAATGGAAAAGATCGTCTCCCAAGATGTAAAATTTCACAGACACAGGGCCGGATTTAAGTTTGTGGAGGCCCCTACACTTACTGGAAGGCAAGCAGCAACATTTATCTTTAAACGTCTTCATGTCGTGGTGGACACATTGGAATGACACATCATTGAGCTTGCTGAACTAACTCGCTGCCTAGTTTAGAATTGGGTGTGCGGTGGCTGAGTGGTTAAGCGCTTGGCTTCCGAACCAAAGGTCCTGGGTTCGAATCACGGTAAAGGCTGGTTAAAGACTGGGATTTTGAGCTTCGGGATTTTTAGGGCGCCCTTGAGTCCTGGCTCTGAAAACTCCAAGTGAAATGTCAATCAAATATTTCGATAAATTACAGGGAATACATAGCATATTTATAAACCAGCAACCCCTCCCTTTTTTTTCTTCTTCCCCCCTTCTTCCATCCCCTCCCCGCCCCCCCCCAATTCAAATCAAAACTGTGAGAACAGGAATGATCACCATTGTTTTTCACTTACAATTAGTCTAGTGTACATGGCGTTAGCTGGAATAAATGTTTCATTCACTAAACGCTTGATGACACGATGTAACGTTGCGTAACTCGCAGGGCGGCGGCTGCAATCGAAAACCAATTCTTGTTCTTTCATGTGATTTCACTGACGTCACACCAGGGACTGAGTCTTGTGTTGACATAATGAAACGAATTTGACCAACAAACAACTGACTGTCTCTACAATTTGTACCAATCAGAGGAGACAAACGGGATGTGTGTAAAGAAGAGGGGGGTACCTGTGACAACCCCCCCCCTTCCTTTCAAGTACGTTTCAATGTTTTATTTTTTTTGTGATTATTTACTGGCGACTGTCCGGCTCCGTTTAGACAAACCATTGAAGAAGAGTTTTTGTGTAATAGTTGAGTTTGATAGGACAGATAATGTGTCAGATATTTGTTTCTGTGCTGAATTCTAAGATAGTAATATAGTATGTACATCATAGGCTATGTAGTAAAAGGTGAGCTATTGATTACCAAAATAGAGCTATACTCATTTACAGGCAGACCAAGTTAAGAAACAAAAAAAGTCCGATAAATATTATTATGGATTATTTCTTATACAATTAAACCGCACATCTTCAATAAGATATCAAGGACATTGTTAGATAAGAAAGATAAACAGCCAGATGGCTAGATAGCTCGCTACATAGATAGATATCAATAGATAGATGATGAATATCTTATGGCCGAGAGCCAAGATTGTATAGACATTGGTGGTGGTGGTAGATTAACAAATGGCGGAATACATTGGTGACAAATCTGTTTGTCTTCTGCGACCTAATGGTTTTTTTTTAGCGTTACAAACAATTGAATTGGCGTCGAAATTATAGATATGCTTCTGATTTTTGACTATATTTCAATGGGTAACTCTTACTTCAGAAACGATGAATTTGTGTACCGGAAGTAGCTCAAACCTCCAAACCAACAAACCTTCAAATCTTCAAACCTCCAAGCCTTCAAACCTACAAACTCCCGAACCTTTATACCTTTAACCTAAAAACCTATAAACCTCTAATGTTTCGAACCTCCAAACCTTCAAACGTCCAAATCTCCAAACCTTCTAACCATTTGATGAGCATGACATATTAATTTATTACCAAAAAAAAAATAATCTTAATACAATGTATGAAGCTGCAGTGTTTTCGATACTAGCTTGTCATATTTCGATTCCAATGGGCATTTATTTATGGTGTTCATCCGTTGATTTATTATGAAACATTCATTATTGAACAAAATGAAGCTGTTTCAATGTAAAAATTTTCAAAAAATAGCAGAATTTAACTAAGCACAAGGATGTTAATTGTAGAAAATTGTATTGCAGTGCTCTTATAGAACTAATTTAGCAATGATTGCTATTATGCAAAAAAATTAATGAAAATTTTATGGTCCATGTTTTTTGTTTTGTTTGGTTTATTAATTTCGTTTAGCGAAACACATACTACAGACGTGCTCAATGCGCTCTGGGCCAATCTTTTTGGAGAGCCCTTGGGAGAGAAGCGAGTATCCGGGAGCAGGTTTTCGTGCTCGGCTAACATAACTGGAGGTGAGGTTCAAGGTCGTGTCCCCCTTGATGGGCAGCAACAAATTCCAGTTTTACTGATGAATTGCCAGTACAACACAGTCTTCCAATTGATGGTCTTGTCGGCAGAGTATGCGTTTATTTTAACGTTGTTTTGTGAAAGAACCCATGAAATTGTAGAAACACTACAGTCGTTCGTTGAAACAACTTTTAATGTACGAAGTATCTGATCAAAGTAAACGTCTGCCCCTTCTTTCCTTCACTAACACTTTCTCAAACATCTTGCAGCCACTTTTGATATATCCCAACTATCTTTATCTTTAGCTCCTTACCCTCTGACCGTTTTCTGACTCTCCCATACCCTCTATCTTTTTAGCATCTCTTTGTCTCACTCTCTCACTCTGTCTCTCTCTCTCTCGACCCACTCATCGTAATTAAATCAGACTTCCACTTTCTGTCGTCATTTCTCGAACTCTTCAGAGCTCATGATTTTTTGCTATTCAACATGTTATTTAGACTTCAAAAAAATCCATTTGAGTTTGATGAACTTTCATGTCGACTTGACCCTCTTTTCTCGTTTCACATCTCCAAGTTACACATCTCTTTCTACTAGATCTTCACTTAAACACTTCTAGGATTTATCCTGTAGGTGTCCACATCCGGTAACTTACTACACCTTTGAGCGATGTTCAAGTCCGACCGAAGTACTAACTGAGCTTGAGGCAACAGTAGCTCAAGAGGCAGACGATCATGGACAAGTGCTGTTGTTACAGGAAGACGAAGTCCTTACCAGGTACACAGTCAAGTGTGGGTGAAGTGTTATCGAACAGTCTGGAGGGCGCAATACAAAGTCTGTATTAACTACTTTAGGTCTGGAACCGCTACCTTTGGACTAAATTATACTTACAAGTTTTTGATCGTTGAGTACAATAATAAAAATAAAAATACGAATACTATTATGGAAAGGTATTTAAAGTACATAGAAGGTACAAGCTTCGGGTCCATTGAAAGCTGTTATCAAGTACCTTTAATGAGAATCAACTGGAACAAAAGAGAATATAAAACATGTAGATATAATGAAATGTTAAACACAATTAAACAACTTTTAAAGCTAGAGCCAGCCAATGTGAAGTTCTGCTCATTCTTTCAGCTTACGTCCTACAACGCCTGCCTCGCTACTGACCTAAGTAAAAATTCTCTTTGTAGATCTAGATCTTTTCATATTAAATTCTTGAACATTTGCCTTCTTTTATTATCGACCACAGGGAAGGGGAGAAGTCGCTATTAATTTTGTGTTGTCCGACCGTCTGTACATCCGTCCGACCCATTTACAAAAAAAAAAACGGAAAAAAAAAAGATGAAAATTCGATTTCTTTATATTTTTCAACCTGTAAAGTTATGGTGCAACAGTTACATTTTATCCCCTGGAAGCGAACTGTTATATTTTTTAAAATTAAATATGTCATGGGTTTGATCATAAAAAATACGCAGTCTTTACAACTATTTATAATAGTAAAACACAAGGGAGACTATACAAATAAAGTAGATTTTTTTTTAAAATATTTATTTGAAAGTATTTTTTTTTCTAATTAGATCTATTGTCACGTGTTTATTATGTTTATTTGACTTGAAGCTCTTGATGATATAAACTTTTGACATATGCGGGTCCGGAGGTGCCTTGATTATAGTTCAAACACTTTAATAGTAAATGAAGTAACAAAGTGCTGATGTGTTTTTCTTGAGTTTTAATTATTTAAAACTTGAACTTCAAACAATAAATGTATGTACAAATATATATATATATAACAGATACAGGGTTTAATAAACATGATGTATAAACTGAGTAACTATTTACTTTAAAACTAGCGACTTCTAAGTCTAACTTTCTAGCTCTCTCTCTCTCGTCTCAAGCTAACACTCCGCCTTTTATATCTTTCCTTAGAATAAAGAACCGTGACATCTCAATACCCATCCTTGACTCCTTGACCCGTTTACATTTAATTTCCCTTTTAATTGTTTTTGTAATTTAGCCTACGTTAATTATGTTTCCCTGCTGTAGCCTTGAATTAAGCTTTAATCGGAGTCTTTCTGTCATTATAGCGTGGGTGCGCTGACCTGATTTGAGATAGGTACAATGTCCTCATTTTGTGTACGATGGTGTGTCACTAGGGAATTGACATCTATAATGATATTAAAATAATATTTGTGTTACTAAACGGAGGGTACGCACATAATACCGTCTACTAATGTTTTTTTTTAACCGACTTCAGCAGAAATATTTTTTTTTTGCTTTTGTAAAGGAATCTCTGAAACCGTCTCTCTAATACCCCCTGCCCTCACTGGTCCACAGTATCAGATATATTAGGAAATAAAAAAGATTGAAGTATTGCTATAAGCATTGATGTTGCGCTGTACGATAGCAATTAAACAAATAAATTCTTGACATTAACATCAGATAACATTGTACACAACTAAAAAGTTGTCATTGAATATTTAACAACGTTATGTCTGGAGCTTTTTATCATTATTATTTTATTTAACAATTAACATGAACATATTTCAAACAGAAATCTGTCGGATTTCGTGGACTAGGATTTCAGTCTTTATCTAAGGTGACCTGTCACTTGCACAGCCACAGGAGGACAAAGGAGGATAAAAAAGAGGATAAAAGTTGGACAAATAGGAGGACAAAAAGGAGGACAAAAAGTAGGACAAAAAAGAGGATAAATGTTGGACAAATAGGAGGACAAAAAGGAGGACAAAAAGTAGGACAAAAAAGAGGATAAAAGTTGGACAAAAAGGAGGACAAAAAGAAGAACAAACATCGAAAAAGAAAAGACCAATTAAAATTCATAGATGAGCCAAGTCTGTAAATCATGGATTGTAAAAATACTCTATTGAGACTATTACATTTCTTTGACATGATGTTCTTAATAGAGGAACCCTAGTTCTTGAAGGACATAGTCTAAAAACGTCTTAGCATTCTGCTGTTTATGATTGTGTGTGTGTGTGTGCTATATGAAGAGATTAAGTCGATTGCAGAACAGCAATGGCAGTAAGAGCATGAAATTAAGGCATTTCCCCACCCCACACATCTACTATATCACTCAAGAATGTAGAGGCTATTACCCTTTTTAGATATCAAACAAAATAATTAATTACTATAATTCATTGACTAATTGGCTAATTTCTCAATTTATTCATGTTTTGTTAGGTACCATAAATATTTTTTAAAGTTACAACTAGACCCGAGAATGGGTCTGGGAGAAATAATGTGAACAATTATTTAAGAGGACAAAACCCTACATATTGAGCCTATCTGTGAATTTGAATTGTAGGATTGATTTCCCTTGTTGGTATCAACCAAAATAATTGATAACCAGTAGTTAATGGACTAATTGATTAATTTTTTTAAATTGATTCATGTAATGTCTAAGGCTCTAAGCCAGTGAATAATTGTACGAAATTTCAACTTGATCCAAATATGTGTGTTGAAAAAAAAA
Source organism: Biomphalaria glabrata (assembly GCF_947242115.1). Classification (NCBI taxonomy): domain Eukaryota; kingdom Metazoa; phylum Mollusca; class Gastropoda; family Planorbidae; genus Biomphalaria; species Biomphalaria glabrata. The sequence continues at coordinate 53,321,480 of NC_074711.1, forward strand.
CGTGTACAACTATATACAAGACAGACAGACCGACAGACAGATAGAGTGAGTTCATATAAGCTATGTAAGAAAGATTTGTCTGTTAACTTTATAGTCGAACTCGTTTCCCTTAAGATCCGAGGTCACTTGACCACAGGACTATTACTTGACCACAGGACTATTACTTGACCACAGGACTATTACACCAAACCATAGTGCCGTTAAAACATGTCATTGTATTTCACTAACAGGGTCACTCATTCTCATAAGAGTCACAGTACAAACTAAACAAACACAAAACGATACATTTATCATTACAGATTCAGTATAACATTCTGGGGAGATAATACATTTCATGTCCATAGTTCTATATTGTTATTAATTTAATTTTTTTTAGAAGAGTAGCGGTCCTTGATAACATTTGGGCCAAACCTTTGTTTTTCCTTAGTCTCCCCTTTGACCATTGAAACTGTAGTACTTTCTTGTTCACTGGGCGCCACCTTCCACAGTATTGATTGGATAACAATATGATGTTAGGTTTCAAAGACGTCAAAACACTTGATCCTAATAACACTAAGTAAGCATCGCTCTTTGCTGAGTATGCATGTCTAAGACTTCAAAGAACCGTAACTCAGTGTCGGAGATGTAATTGAAGAAATGAGGTTGTTTTTATCCCAGCTTGTCATCTCCCCTAAGCTCCCCGAGATGTCTCCGCTAGGGCGAGTCGTGAATCACAAGGAAGTCCTCCAGTCTATGGACGTCGAGAAATACTGACAAGTTCTGCCCCCTTTTAAACTCGAACTTTGAGCTTTGAGGCAGGATCTCTAGAAAGTGACAATTGACATGGTGGAGAATTGGCAATACCCCCCTCCTCCTTAGTGGATGTCACACCAAGTCTGTCGATATGTGCCTCCTTCTTTGATCTACCCATCACTTTGTATATGGCATGGAGTCTACGCTATTAATTAGATCCATCTTGACCGAGGCATGGAACAATGACGAGACATGTCGGCACAGAGGCTTTCCAATGTGTCATTTGAACAGTAATAAATACTTTGGAAAGCATTCTTAATATATGCAACTATGAATATTGTGTGTGATTTAACTCATAACAGTATTCATGATAAAATGTTCACCATTACACACTAGTAATCTGCGTTTATAACTAGCCAGAATAATCTTTTTGATTTTCAGAACGAGGTTGTTTTTTCAGAATGAGGTTGATTTTCAGAGGATTTTTTTTTCAGACGGTCCAGCAGACCAAGGGATAGGTGAAAGTGAAGTTAGATGTGAACCTGGCTTAACTGGTGTCATATAATGACTATATAATTGATCTAATTGCTTTGTAAAGGGTCAATCTCTTATTCAAAGCCTCTAGAAAAATAAACAACATTTCCGGAAAAAAATAAATAAAATAAAATCCTTATGTGGATTACATATTTGGGGTGATATCTATTCCTCTTTTCTGGGGCAGCTAAAAATGTTTAATCAATTATTGTAATACAAATATTTATAACTTTGTCATCTTTAAAAAAAATGCTGATGTTTTGTTTACACTTCATCAACTTTGTTTTAATATTCTGCGCCTTAAATTGCATTATTTGTATTCTTTAGACTTGTAATTAGACTTGTAATTAGACTTGTAATTAGACTTGTAATTAGACTTGTAATTAGACTTGTAATTAGACTTGTAATTAGACTTGTAATTAGACTTGTAATTAGACTTGTAATTAGACTTGTAATTAGACTTGTAATTAGACTTGTAATTAGACTTGTAATTAGACTTGTAATTAGACTTGTAATTAGACTTGTAATTAGACTTGTAATTAGACTTGTAATTAGACTTGTAATTAGACTTGTAATTAGACTTGTAATTAGACTTGTAATTAGACTTGTAATTAGACTTGTAATTAGACTTGTAATTAGACTTGTAATTAGACTTGTAATTAGACTTGTAATTAGACTTGTAATTAGACTTGTAATTAGACTTGTAATTAGACTTGTAATTAGACTTGTAATTAGACTTGTAATTAGAAGTCCATTCTTCGATGTGGCTGAAATGTCGTCCGACAGAGATCTCATTAATGTCATTACGCAGAGAGTGTTGAGAGCGCTATTTTTAGAAATACAATTTACATGCGACGTAATATTGTCATTCCAAGTCCTGTTCGAGTCCGTATTTCTTTGTTTCCTTAACGTTTGACAAATATTTCTTCATTAGCGTCCATCTTTTCTTTTTATCCATCAATTTTGAGAAACTTTTGGAGAAAGTCAAGCGGTCCTCACATTATGTGTCCCGGCGATCTGAAGTGGAATACTCGTATGAAATGTCATAAATAATATCGCACTGAAGATTTTGCATTGCATAATTTAAACTGTTGTAAACTTAAAACATCATTCAAAGCGAATGACCTGAGAAATATACGAGCAATTACTTGTAATAGATATTATTTTGGTTGTATCTGTGGCAGTGTCCGTATCAGTTAAGGTGCTCATGAGTTTAGGTTTGAATCACATAAATGTATCAGTCATTATTTTAGGCTAAATCTTTCGGTAATGTGTCAATCATTAATGTACTCTATGTATACTTATTTCTGGTAATGTTTGTTTGGGATAATGTTTCAGATGAATTTTTAGGTAAAGGTGTAGCTAACATTTACAAAAATGTTTCAATCCGTAGTTGTCACGTCAAGGTCTTAGGATTTGAATACATTATTTACAGCTAATTGGGCTTGAGAAGACACTCAATACTGTAACTACGCGTCAAGGTCTTATTGTTTGCATAAATGTGCTCTTTACAATTAATTAGCTTTGATCAAATACGATAACTTGCTCATAATAGACATTGGAGTTTGCAGGGTACTAAAAATAGATTTCTAGTTCGAGCAAAGAGAGAAAAGAAGATTAAGAAGAGAAGAGGGGAAGACAACCAACGGGGTCGTATGTTCAGGTTTCAAGTAGGATTTATACCACACAATATCATCTTATACCACTAAATCTCATTGTATCATTGGTAAACTTATCTCAAGAATAATCAATGTTTACTCATTTTAATCATTTCTTTCTTCTGTGTATAATAATAATACGGCTTATCGATTCCAAAGTATATCCTTCAGTGCAGTATTTCACGTGGAAACACAGTCCCAGCTGTGACCTACACATCTTGCCACAACCAAAGCAGACATAACCGTGGTCCGGCGATGGTCGACTTAGGTTCTCTTTTGCCATTTATATCTGTCATCGGCAGTGGATTTTTTTCCTCTCAAATATGTATCCCACGAATTTGTAAAAAAAAACAACCTCTAGCTGTCTCGTTCGGAGGTCGCCTGCTGCTAGGTGCGCTCTTTGATGTCAGTTAAAACAATTAGTCACTTCAGTTAAACTAGTCTTACACTGACCACCTTTCACCTCACCAAAAACAAAATGCCTTTGCACCGTCTCTTATGCAGGATACGTGCAGGGTGCCTGGTGTAGCTGACGAAATATAAGCAGTTCATCTCTCAACTGTCCATACCGACATTCGCCAGAACATTTTGCTGTTTGTGGTGCGCTCTTGCCATAGAATGTTTAGAATGAGCGCAGACATGTTTGGTGTCGAAACTAGTAACAAAATATAATGTAAGATTGTTTGTTTTTTAAACCATAAAGTACATATACTTGTGTTTATTAGTTGAAAACAAACATTACAACTAAGAAATAATGAATACCAATTTACAAAAGCCAGAAAAAATAAACATGAATCATACAGACAATGCTAGATCGTAGTTCTATCAGAAGTAAGCTATGTTAAGTTCGTTTAAATCTAGAGATAATATCTTAACTCTAAGCCTACTCATTACCCAAGCAACAAGAAAATAACACACACACACACACACAAATGTATCGATTGAAATTATTCTCTGAGACCAGATACAACTGACTTATGCAGAAGATCTAGAACATACTTCGCCCGCAGACAGAACTGGACTGACAGCTTGGGTAACAAAAGAGAGCTTTGATTTCCTTCTCTACACTAGACAAGATCCCAGTGATCATCTCTTGATTGGGTCATAATGGCCTGGACATTATCTAGTTATCTCTCTCTCACACACACACACATCTCTCTTTCACTCTCGAAATTTCTCTAGTCTTTAGTACGTTCTGTTGTATAGTATCAACCTTCTGCTTTAATCTGCTTACGTGTTGATGGGTGTGACTAGAGTATCTTTTGACAATGACTTACATTTCTGAGTTCTGTGGGGTGGGGACTGACACTATTCAGCTCTTAACACTTTGATTTGTGCGAGTGTCCTAGAGGCTCATTTCCCACACATAGTTTTACATTATAAAATTCAGGAGATGCGCATTTTACTTTTTCCTGCTAATCTTTTAATTTGCTTCTATACAATCATTGACTTCTTTAAAGTTGATTTCTTTTTATTTCTTTTATGTGTGCAATGCATATGGTGTTATTCATATTTCACGTCACTTCTTTAAGTCTATATAATAATTTTATTAAAGCTTCTCAATAATAGCTTACGTATTACGGGCGGTGTTATTAAACCTTTTGGCACTTCTGTCAGCATAAATATCTCAAGTGCTAGTCACACTAGAGATTGATATGCAACATTTAGGCGACACTTAGACTAGACATGTACATGTAGGTACGAAGCACTATTTTGTTATTTTAACGTAATTTCAAATTTTTTTTTTTTATATCTAGCTATACGTCATCAGCAAATGGAGAAGTTGTGCAAATAATGATGTACAAATAATGATGTAAAAATAATGATGTACAAATAATGATGTACAAATAATGATGTACAAATAATGATGTACAAATAATGCAATAGTAATAAAGATTTAGAAATAATGAAGATGGTCAAGACATGAAAATGAACAAGTGATATAAACATTGACAAGTACAGAGAGAGATGCACTATTGATCAATACATACAAAGAATGATAATGTGCAAGTAACAAAAAGATTTATAAAAGATTGAGATGGACGAAGATGAAGATATAATAATTATTTTAGTTTGTACTATTCCTGATGAAATGTGTGACTTACCATTGAGCGTTGATAAATGGACCGATGGTTGAAGATATCAAGTGGTGACATGTTTCAACCGATGACAAAGGAGAGATGATAAAGAAGTACATTAATAAAGATGTTAGAGCTATCAACTTCTGAAGTGTAATTGTGTCCAGTAGTTATTGATTTTCACTGCCCTGGGGTCACAATGCAATTGTCAGTGTCAGTGATATTTAGCTGAAATGAACATACGAAAGATAATACTGACATTGAGATGTTCTCAATAATGAGGCGAGCAAAAAAAAACAGGTACCTCAGACAGATACATCCGACAGATTCATCAGATAGATACATCAGATAGATGCATTAGACAGACACATTAGACAAACACATCAGACAGATACATCAGACAGATACATCAGACAGATACATCAGACAGATACATCAGACAGATACATCAGACAGATACATCAGACAGATACATCAGACAGATACATCAGACAGACAGATGTGAGTTTTGTGTTTTAAACAGACATGTTAGCGTTCGTCAACAATCAAAGTTATTACTTTTTCAATAATCAATTATTTATAGACAATTATTTAGAACCAAGTATGTCACAGTCTATATACCTTATATACCTTTTTTTGCAACCCCATCCCCATGTGCAGTGACATTTCTACTCAATACAAAACCATTATATCCTAATGTAGTGCTATAGTTGTGGCAGATCTGAGACGACTCAAATGAACAAAAAAAAAAAAAAGTGAACTTAAAACTGCTTACACAGCAAGGTGAGTGCTATCGATCTATAGAGAGGTTCAAGGTCGTCTCCACATTTCTGTTGTTGTCTGTAATCATGTCTTGTTATAAACACATTTTCTAGGCGTAGCTAAAACAAATCACAATGTCCTCTCTCTCTCTTTCTCGCTCTCTTTCTTTCTCTCTTTCTCTCTCTTTCTCTCTCGCTCTCTCTATCTCTCATTTTTCTTTTTCTCTTTCTCTCTCTAAGTTTCTCTCTCTCTCTCATTTTTTTTTCTCTCTCTCTCTCTCTCTGTCTCTCTCTCGCTCTCTCTGTGTCCTTGAAAGTACCAACAAACAATATTATCAGGGACTGTATGGACATGTATAAGTATGAATGATTGTATCTGGGAATGTTATTGTATCCAAGTCGAAGTCTGACACGACAGAACTAATTGAGCACTTTGGGGGGGGGGGGGGAGATGTCTGTCGGACTGAAGGTCTCTTGTTACGTCTTACGTCACCATATTGATACGTCATGTCTACTTAGTCTGCATTCCTTGGACTAACAGCTTCACACGTCTTCCAGATCAATTCCTGCGCCAGACTTGGTCTTAACATCGACTCATTGAGAACAGTTTCGTGTGAGAAGATGCTGTTCCAGACAACAATGGAGTCGTGATGGTCGGAATTTACGTCACATAGACGTAGGGCTGGCGTACTGTGACACTAAGAGATATGTTGACAGGACATTTTCTTAGAACTCAGTGAGCAGATGATGTCATGGCTGAGGTCAATCTAAAAGTGATTTAGTTCACAGGACATAACAAAGTCTATACAGGCAGGTACAAAGTATCGAGGAGCAATGGCGTTTTCAAAGTAGAAGTCAGCTTATAGAGACAAATGTGTGCGGCTTATAGAGGTAAATGTGTGCGGCTTATAGAGGTAAATGTGTGCAGCTTATAGAGGTAAATGTGTGCGGCTTATAGAGGTAAATGTGTGCGGCTTATAGAGACAAATGTGTGCGGATTATAGAGACAAATGTGTGCGGCTTATAGAGACAAATGTGTGCAGCTTATAGAGACAAATGTGTGCGGCTTATAGAGACAAATGTGTGCGGCTTATAGAGACAAATGTGTGCGGCTTATAGAGGTAAATGTGTGCGGCTTATAGAGACAAATGTGTGCGGCTTATAGAGACAAATGTGTGCGGCTTATAGAGACAAATGTGTGCGGCTTATAGAGGCAAATGTGTGCAGCTTATAGAGACAAATGTGTGCGGATTATAGAGGTAGATGTGTGCGGCTTATAGAGGTAAATGTGTGCGGCTTATAGAGACAAATGTGTGCGGCTTATAGAGACAAATGTGTGCGGCTTATAGAGGTAAATGTGTGCGGCTTATAGAGACAAATGTGTGCAGCTTATAGAGACAAATGTGTGCGGATTAAAGAGGTAAATGTGTGCGGCTTATAGAGGTAAATGTGTGCAGCTTATAGAGACAAATGTGTGCGGCTTATAGAGGTAAATGTGTGCGGCTTATAGAGACAAATGTGTGTGGCTTATAGAGGTAAATGTGTGCAGCTTATAGAGACAAATGTGTGCGGCTTATAGAGGTAAATGTGTGCAGCTTAAAAAGACAAATGTGTGCGGCTTATAGAGGTAAATGTGTGCAGCTTATAGAGACAAATGTGTGCGGCTTATAGAGGTAAATGTGTGCGGCTTATAGAGACAAATGTGTGCGGCTTATAGAGGTAAATGTGTGCCGCTTATAGAGGTAAATGTGTGCGGCTTATAGAGGTAAATGTGTGCGGCTTATAGAGACAAATGTGTGCGGCTTATAGAGACAAATGTGTGCAGCTTATAGAGACAAATGTGTGCAGCTTATAGAGGTAAATGTGTGCGGCTTATAGAGGTAAATGTGTGCGGCTTATAGAGGTAAATGTGTGCGGCTTATAGAGGCAAATGTGTGCGGCTTATAGAGACAAATGTGTGCAGCTTATAGAGGTAAATGTGTGCGGCTTATAGAGACAAATGTGTGCAGCTTATAGAGGTAAATGTGTGCGGCTTATAGAGGCAAATGTGTGCGGCTTATAGAGGTAAATGTGTGCAGCTTATAGAGACAAATGTGTGCGGCTTATAGAGGCAAATGTGTGCGGCTTATAGAGACAAATGTGTGCGGCTTATAGAGACAAATGTGTGCGGCTTATAGAGGTAAATGTGTGCGGCTTATAGAGACAAATGTGTGCGGCTTATAGAGACAAATGTGTGCGGCTTATAGAGACAAATGTGTGCGGCTTATAGAGGTAAATGTGTGCGGCTTGTAGAGGTAAATATGTGCGGCTTATAGAGACAAATGTGTGCGGCTTATAGAGGTAAATGTGTGCGGCTTATAGAGACAAATGTGTGCGGCTTATAGAGGTAAATGTGTGCGGCTTGTAGAGGTAAATGTGTGCGGCTTATAGAGGTAAATGTGTGCGGCTTATAGAGACAAATGTGTGCGGCTTATAGAGACAAATGTGTGCAGCTTATAGAGACAAATGTGTGCGGCTTATAGAGACAAATGTGTGCGGCTTATAGAGGCAAATGTGTGCGGCTTATAGAGCCAAATTGGTGCGGCTTATAGAGGTAAATGTGTGCGGCTTATAGAGACAAATTTGTGCGGCTTATAGAGGTAAATGTGTGCAGCTTATAGAGACAAATGTGTGCGGCTTATAGAGACAAATGTGTGCGGCTTATAGAGGCAAATGTGTGCGGCTTATAGAGACAAATGTGTGCGGCTTATAGAGGTAAATGTGTGCGGCTTATAGAGACAAATGTGTGCGGCTAATTGAGACAAATTTGTGCGCTTATAGAGACAAATGTGTGCGGCTTATAGAGACAAATGTGTGCGGCTTATAGAGGTAAATGTGTGCGGCTTATAGAGATAAATGTGTGCGGCTAATTGAGACAAATTTGTGCGGCTTATAGAGACAAATGTGTGCGGCTTATAGAGATATATTTTTACACTAGGAGCAAAAAAAAATGTAATTCGCGGGAGCAGCAAAAAATTTTTTACGATCTTTTTCTTTTAAGGTCTCTGTATGAAATGTCAATGCAGGCCCCCATTATTTGCTTCGTTTATCTGTTTATTATATGTCTAATTAAAAATATCGTGAGGACCCTTTCTGGTTCGAGGCCATTTACGGTTAGATCAATTTGCACCCCCCCCCCCACTAAATGAGGGCGGCTCTTCTGCTTTATTTGAAAACTCCTCAGTGAATATTCTTAAAATGTCTACACTACAATTTTGTTTTCTTTTAATGAGTCTGTTTAGAATAATAAATAAGGAACTATTTTTCAAAGTACATGTAGGCCGTAAGTCAGACTCTGGTAGATATTAACAGGCAAGTTTTAGTTTATCTTTAACTTTTGTAGTCTTGTTTTATCTTCAACGAGTTTTGGCTAGTTCCTTAACACCACGGACAAGAATTTCTATTACAAGAGACCTGTCTGAAAACCCTGACATGATGTGGCACTAAAAGCTCGGCTATACGAGGTGCGCATGAAACTAATCAGTTGACTACATCTCTAAAGGAACAGGAGATACCATCAAGACAACATATGTAACTCATTAACCTCCCAGCAAGTCAACATGCAGGTAATCATTCATGTGTCCATCAATATTACCCCTAAAAGTAGAGCCACGCTTGTCTAAGAATTTGTAACGGAATATAAACAAAATAACGATAAACTTAATATCTACACAACTAGATAAACATAATACCTACACAACTAGATAAACATAATACCTACACAACTAGATAAACATAATACTTACACAACTAGATAAACATAATACCTACACAACTAGATAAACATAATACCTACACAACTAGATAAATATAATACTTAGACAACTAGATAAACATAATACCTAGACAACTAAATAAACATAATACCTACACAACTAGATAAACATAATACTTAGACAACTAGATAAACATAATACCTAGACAACTAAATAAACATAATACCTACACAACTAGATAAACATAATACTTAGACAACTAGATAAACATAATACTTAGACAACTAGATAAACATAATACTTAGACAACTAGATAAACATAATACCTAGACAACTAGATAAAAATAATACCTACACTCCAGATAAACATAATAATACCTACACATCCAGATAAACATAATACCTACACATCCAGATAAACATAATACCTACACAACTGATGAACTTATTACCTACACAACTAGACGATCCAGAACTTTTTAGTGGGGGAGGGACAATTTCTTTTCAAACTCTAAACTCTAAAGCCATTCTTATATTCTTGTATTCTTGTTGCCTCCATTGTGTAACCCGCGGTCAAAAGAAAATCACTGCCGAGGACAGACGTGGACGCGAAAAAATAATCTGAATCAAAAGCCGGCGGAAAATGGTGGTGTCTGCGCTGGTTATGGCAAAGTATGTAGGTCTCTGATGGAGCTGCGTAGCCACGTGAAATACTGGATTCCTAGAAGACAGAGAGAGAGAGAGAACGAGATAGATAGATAGATAGATAGATTATGGCAAAGTATGTAGGTCTCTGATGGAGCTGCGTAGCCACGTGAAATACTGGATTCCTAGAAGACAGAGAGAGAGAGAGAACGAGATAGATAGATAGATAGATAGATAGATAGATAGATAGATAGATAGATAGATAGATAGATAGATAGATAGATAGATAGGTAGATAGATAGATAGATGAATTTAAAGAAGTGTTTCTTAAACTCTTCGGAATGAATTACACTGGTGCACCTCCTTTTCTAGAGCTATGGAGTCTGGGGAAGCGCTGTAAGCTCCCCCGATGCCATGAATATTCTTGCATGCTTAAACGCATTCTCCTGATGTCTACAATTCACTCTCCAACCTACTTAAGAGCAGGTCAAATTATATGAAATAGCGTAAGGTGGGGAGGGGAAAGGCTGATCCTAAAGTGTAAGTGACAATCCTGTCGGATACATATTACAATGTCTCATTGATCAGAACCTTTGGAATAATGCCTTTACCTGATTCAAATATGAATGTATAGACCCTTACTACATTGTAAGTAGAAACGATTATTTCCCTTAAAAAAAAACAACAACCCTCGTCAGCAAAATGTGCCCCACGGGTTGAGAAAAGCTGATTAAAGGAAGTTTCAGTGTCGTCCCAGGAAAACAAAAAGTCCCTCTAGGATGTGTAGTATTTATCATGGGCGTAGCCAGGGGGGGGTTCTTGGGGTTCAAACCCCCCCCGAAATGAAATCCCCCCCCCCCGAAGGGGGGGGGACGGACTTAAGTGACTGATTTTTGCTTTCATTTTGTTTATTTTAGGTGAGATTTTAATACTAAATCATCACTTACCACAGCACAGCCGAGGGGGTTTTGAGTTAAAAACCCTCTACCAGGGGTTTTTGAGATTTTAAAAACCCCTATCAGGGGGTTTTAAGATACAAATCCCTCTACCAGGGGGCTTTGAGTTTAAAACCCCCTACAGGGGGGTTTGATTTTTAAACCCCCTACCAGAGGTTTTTGCAGTTAAATCCCCCTCTTCTATAAAACAAAACAAAAAAAAATGCAAACAGCAATCCCCAAATTCCAACAGCACAGTTAAGGAAGATTTTGATTTTAAAACCCCTTCCAAAATTTACGATAAACCCCCTCTACAATATAAAAAAAAACAAAATTACACACTCAAAATTTTATGAGCGTAGCCAAAGGGGTTTTGAGTTTAACCCCCCCTCCAGTTGGGGTTTGAAGCTTAAAAGTACCTCTTCAATATAAAAAAAAAGGAAATTACACACTATAAAATCTATGAGCTTAGCCAAAGGGGTTTTGAGTTTAAATCCCCCTCCTCCAGATGGCTTTTTCTTTAAAGTTTAAAACCCCTACAGATGGTTTTGAGTTTAAAATTCCCCTACAGAGCGTTTAAAGTTGAAAACCTCTCTCTTCAATATTATTTTAAAGCAAACAACAGTCACCAAATTCTATGATCGTAGCTAAATGGGGTTTTGAATTAAAAACAAAACAAACAAAAAACAGAGATTTTTTAGTTTAAAACCCCTCAACAGATGATTTGACGAAAAAACTTTCTTTTTCGATATAAAATCTAAAGCGAAATACAGGCATGTAATTCCTAGAGCGTAGTCAAGAAAGGTTACAAATTTCTACCAGTGGCTTGGGCTCCATTAATAAAGTGTGAATAGTCTTCTGCCGAAATTGAAAATCATTAAATGTGTCTCAACAAAGATGGCTAAGACAGATTTTAGGAGTCAGTCATAGAGATCGGGTCTAAATCAAAGAAATCATATGCCGAACTGGGAGTCGAATCCTTAGTAAGGTTGTGACAGAGCGTCGCATGAGGTTTTGCGGGACATGTTTTCCGACAAATGAATTACGCAAAATAAGAGTTGCGGAAACAGCTTGCCGGAAAATGCGCCGAACGTCGCGAGAGGGTTTAAAGTCAGTAAGAATAGCACATTAGGTTTTTGAAATAAAACTTTTTAATAGCAAGGTAATGCACTGTAGATACCTCAGAATATGCATTTTGTTGGCTTTCAATACCAGAAATAGTGCTCGGCGGCGGGGCTTCGCCCCGCGCTGGGGGAGCGCTGCGAACTCCCCCAGACCCCCCTTGCAATCAAGGGCGGGGAGTCTACAATAAACAATAAACGTCTTCCGAAAGGGTCAGAATGTAATAAAGATTAATTATGTACACACACACACACACATATATATATAAAAAAAATTTTCGCGGGGGGGGGGGGGGTGGGGGGGGGGTCGGGATTCCCCCCCCCCCCAAAACCCTCCCCGAAAAAAAATCCTGGCTACGCCCATGGTATTTATACAAGACGTTCAGATTTCATTTCTTACTTTTGTCTGACACTTCGTTAAGTCACAGAACTCTAGTTAGTCTTTGCAAGCAAAACTCTTTTTTTTTTTTAAAAAAAGGACAATCAAGTGGAAATAACAATAAAGTAGGCCAATAACTCTTAATTTCTGAGTATTTAAAGCGCTTAGCTTCCGAACCGTGGGTCTCGGCTTCGAATCCTGGTGAAGACTTGAACTTTTAATTTCGGGATCTTTGGGCGCCTCTGAGTCCACATTAGTCGGGGAAAAGTAAAGACGGTTGGTCGTTGTGCTGGTCATAGGACACCCTCGTTAACCACAGAACAAGATTACAACAAAATTTTTAAAGACAGAATATATACATTTTAAAACGTGAGAAACAAAAATGACATACAAAATGTCGCCATATTTGACTATCCTGTTTCAAAAGTCATGTTTTCTATGCACAAATGAAAATGGAAAAGGAGGGGGGGGGGCGGATGAATAAAGAATAAAATCAGAAACGTTGTCTTTCTCTCGAATTTATATTTATTGATTTATTGATTTATTGCTAATAATTGCATTTGACATGATCGTGTGAGTGTTGTTGAAAAGGAGGGGAAAGAAGGCGCTCGATATTTTAAGAAAATCTATAGTATATTTCACTTCTATTAGTGGCAGTTTTTTAAAAAGTAAATGATGTAATTTCTCCACTATAATACACCTTGGTCTACTCCAACATACAAAACAGTCCAAAGTAATGGCATCAACACGACGTAATATAGAAATGGGTTAAAATAGGAATAGGTAACATATATAGTTGACTAATTTTGTTCACAGCTGCTAAAAAAAAAAAAATAATAAAAAAATGGAACCATCACTCACCCAAAGGGTTAGGTTAGACGGGGGAGGGGACAGGGGGAGGGCGGTAGAACAATCCCCAACACCACCCTCCCGCAAAATCGTCCATCATGTTGTAGAGGATGATCGAAAAAAAATCTATAAGAAAGAGGTCCAAATATCAATCAGTAGCATATAGTGTATAGATATTGATAGATATTTAGAAAACTGATTTTCGTAACAAAAAAATTAAATAAAAAACTTTACCCCCCCTCCCACCCCAGTAAACCCTATAGTTGAGAGTGTGGTCAGTGGGTACATTGTGATAATTTTGTGGTCGTCGGGTCCATATATAACGTTATCGCCTCATCGCAGTTATGATGCTAGTGTGTAAATGCAAAAGATAATCTTTCTGATATACTTTTAGAATTATCAACTATGTTTTGGTTACATGATAGTTAACATATCTAAAAGGAAAATTTAAGCACGTTAGAGTTGAGTTACAAATAAGGAAGATAAATATATCAATTTTGGATGGTCAAATGGCCAACAGTATAATTTAAACATTATCATATCCCTTTAACTTGAAATGACCCTCTCAATCATAGCTGGCCACGTATTGAGAAAGTATTGAGAAAAAAGCCGCTATTAGCTTTGTGCAAAATATCCGTCTGTCTGTCTGTCACACTCAGATCTCAAAAACTAGAAGAGACATGAAGAATCCTATTTCACCATGCGATGCGGCTTGCAAGGCTTATGGTGCAATGGTTACTTTTGGTTTTCTTAAAGCAAACCAGTGTTTTTTAATTATTATGCAAGCGATATTTGTTCATAAAAATACACTTCTAAAACAATACATAAATGTAATGGAGATTATAACGATATCAACGATATGCTTATAAAGAACGATTATCTTAGTGTATCATAATTATCACTTATTCATATATATCTGTAAAATGTCCACAACAAATAAAGGCTAAGAATGCATTTCGTATGTTAATGTCACACTTATTTTTTAAAATCGATATTTTATGCAGCGACTCTCGTACAGCAGTGTGACGGCCAAGGCAACATAATAAACCAATAGTCCCCCCCGCCCCAAAAAAAAAAAAAAAAAAGATTGTAATAATCATATTTCATTTTTTTTAATAACCCTGTGAGGTTAAGGCCACTTACCCTTGTGCGTTTTGTCTGTCGTTCTGTCTGTCTGTGCCATATTGTAAAATAATTAAAAAAAAGAATAAAAGTCTATTGAAAATCTGATGTCACTTTTAATTTTCCTTTCAAAGCATCGCATAATTTTATATCTATAATATATTGTTGCTGGTGCTTTGTAAAAAGCAACTTAATGCCAACTTAATGCCAATGATTGCTTGATATTGGCTCTACTCACCTATAGTTCATTTAATTATTTTGCTTAAAAGTCGCAAAAACTCATTATAGAATTAAGTTGCTCAAGATTGTTAAAATAAATAACATATAAAAGCTAAATGAAAATCTCTATTCTTACTTTTATTTCATTACCTTTAAATTATTGTTTTATAAAACAAACAACAACGCCAAATAATTGTTTGAAATCGCACTTCTGACCTAGAATGCACTTGATAATTTTGAAAAATACGTTACTATAGTTTAATTATCAAAATCAAATTTTTCCGTATTTTCAACTGAAAACAAATTTATGTCAAATGACTTTTTTTTTTTTACAAAAATAGCATCAATAGGTTGTTCAAAATTTTAACACGAAAGTCACTTTGTACAAACGATTGTTGGGAATCACTATTTTGACTTATTTTACATTTAATTTTCTTGCGAAAACATCACAAAAAACTTGTAATCGATAAAAGTATGTTGAGGACTTTGTGTTTTTTTTAAAAAACAAATGAATTCTAAGTAATGGTTAAAAATTGCTCCTTTCATATATAATAATAATAATAAGGCTTGTCTTTGAGTCCGAAGATTAATGAGGAATGCAATATTTCTCGTGGCTACGCAATCCCAGCTTTGACCTACATATTTTGTCACATCCATGGCAAGCATCACCATTGTTCGCCAGTGGTCGATTAACATTTTCTGCGTCTGTCCTCGGCAGCGGATTTTCTTTTGGTCTCAAATGTGTATATCATGAGCGTAGCTGGGGGGGGGGGGGGGGTTGGGGCTCAACCCCCTTTTCCCGAAATGAAATCCCCCCGAAAGGGGGAAGTCGGTATTTAATGACTGATTATTGCTTTGATTTTGTTTATATTACGTGAGATTTTAATATTAAACCATCACTTGCCCCAGCGCAGACAAGGGAGTTTTGAGTTTAAACCCCCATTACCAAGGGGTTTTTCAGTTAAATCCCCCTCGTCTATAAAAAACATAATGCAAACGACAATCCCAAGAACATAGCTAAATACGATTTTGATCTTAAAACCCCCTCCGAAATTTTTTTTACGATAAAACCCCCTCGTCAATATAAAACTTAAGCATACATCACTCACCTGATTCTGTGTTTAAAAAACCACCTTCCAGCGGGGTTTGAAGCTAAAAACCACATCTTCAAGATAAAAAATAGCAAATTACAAACTCAAATTTCTATGTGCGTAGCCAAAAAGAGTTTTGAGTTTAAACCCCCCTTCTCCAGAGGGCTTTAAACTTGAAACCCCTCCAGATAGTTTTGATTTTAAAACACCCCTCGGGGGGGGGGGGGGGTTTGGAAGTTAAAAGCCACCTCTTTAAAATAAAATTAAAGCAAACTACACACTCAAAATTCTATGAGTGTAGCCAAAGGGGGTTTTGAGTTTAATGCCTCCCTCCAGCGGGGTCTGAAGCTAAAAATACCTCTTCAATATAAAAAAAGCTAATTGTACACTCAAAATTCTATGAGCGTAGCCAAAGGGGGGTTTGAGTTTATACCCCTCTGCTCCAGAAGGCTTTAAGTTTAAAACCCCTCCAGATGATTTTGAGTTTAAAGTCCCTCTAAAGATAGTTTAGAGGTTGAAAACCCCTCTCTTCAATATTATTCTAAAGCAAACTACAGTCACCAAATTCTATGAGCGTAGCTAAGGGGGTTTTGAATTTGTTAAAAAAAACAACTCTAGAGATTTTTTAGTTTAAAACCCCCAGCAGATGATTTTGACGATAAAACTTTCTTTTTTTTATATAAAATCTAAAGCAAACTACAGTCACCTAATTTCAAGACCGTAGCCAAGAGAGGTTACAAATTTCCACCAGTCGCTGGGCTCCAATAATAAAGTGCAAGTGAATAGTCATCTTTCGAAATTGAAAAAAGACTAAATGTGGCTCGACAAAGATGGCTAAGACGGATTTTAGGAGTCAGTTATAGAGATCGGGTCTCAATCAAGGAAAGCCTATGCCAACTTGGAGTCGATCCCTTAGTAAGGTTGTGACAGAGCGTCGCATGAGGTTTGCGGGACATGTTCTCCGACAAAATCAGATGACCTTTACATCATCTGCCCTATAGACCACAAGGTCTGAAAGGGGAACTTTTTTTTTTAGTTCTCCTACAAAATGAATTACGCATACTAAGAGTTGCGATGACATGGAGGCCATTACGAGGAAAGTGCAAACAGGGACATCCTAGTACAACCTGGCGCCACACTTTCATGGAGGTTCTCAGAGCAGTGGACACCAGGTGGGGAGAGGCCAGTGAAAAAGTTTTGGGGAGGCAGCTTGCCGCCCATTGCGCTGAACGGCGCGGAAGGATCTAAGTCCTAAGTCAGTAAGAATAGCAGATTGGATTTTTGAACTAAAACTTTTTCATAGCAGGATAATGTACTGTAGATACCTCAGAATATGCATTTTGTTGGCTTTCAATAATGTAACCCCGCTAGCGTAACTCACATCCTGTTCTAGGGTACAATAAAATAAATAACTGTGTGTGTGGCGGGGTAGGGGGCAGAACAAAAATTTCCCCAACCCCCCCCCCCCCCCCACAAAAAAAGATTCTTGGCTACGCCCACGGTATATATATATATATATATATATATATATATATATATATATATATATATATATATATATATATATATAATTTCTGTACAATATTTCATACACCATCTAAGCAATGATATGTGTAATATTATATAATAATATTAATATGGTCCTATGTTTTGTGTAATTATGATGATTAGAATCAATAAGCTTTGAGAAAATACGATAATATGCTCCTACTGCTAAAAGTAGACACATAGATTTTCCATAGTACTAAATATCATGAGCGGGGACACGACAATTCGTTCACCCCACAATTCTCTTTTGAGAGGTCCCGGGACAGTAGCCCAGCCTTGTCTTTTCCAATTCGGGCCTGCTCTGACTTGGAAATAATTGTACTGAATGGATGTTGCCTTCGTTACCGCAACAACACTTTGGTTTATAATTCTACACAAAACAAGTACAATAATAAAACAAGCAAAATATTTGTTTTAGTTTAAAACAAAGTTTATCCAAGAACGTCAAAATCATTTCTATTGAGCCTCTAATAATGCAGGGATGAGCTCTCTTTTCTAATTCATTACCACTTATTGATTAACTAATTGTTGTTTTTTAAATTGATTCATGTATTGTTATTGACTCTGAATTATTGCGAAAAATTTCAACTTGATACGAGAATAGAAAGTGGGAGAAAAACGTGTATAAAACATAATAAGGGGAATAAATCCACATATCAAAGCACATGTGTTAAAACTGTTGTGTTTATTTCCCACTTTTGATACCAAACGAAAAAATTAATTAAATTGGTCTTTTTTTTTATTAATTCATGTTTTGTAAGGTACAACCAATAATTGTGTAGAGTTTCAACTTGATCCGAAATTGGGTGTTAGAGAAATAACATTTAAAAAAATTTTACCAGACAGACAAACTGACAGCGTAAGTTAATATAAGCTTTGTAATAATAAGAGTTCTAATCGTTTCGCCAGATAAATCCTGAATCATTTACATCAGCGATGCACAACGTTTTGCCTCGGTATTATGCATTATGATTAGAATCTGTCAGGGGCCACATATCGCCCGCGGGTCATAGTTTGGTGATTAATGAGTTAGATATAATTTTTTCTAGTTGAATTCCAATTAAAAAAGCTTTAAAATGCAATGATGGGCTCCCAGAGTCTGTTCTGTGAACCGTAAATAAACTACATCCAATAGAATCTTTAGAATTTGTTTTCTATTTAAACTTATAGAAAACTAAAGTACTATGACGGTGACAGCCGTTCCACTTGAGAGAAGTGTTTGAAGGGCCCTGCTGTGAGCGTAGCACCGGGTCATGAGATGGAGTCCAGACAAGATATCCTTGAGTTGTTTTACATTTCCCGCCAGATCTTGACCTATTTTTAGTTCTTTAACACGTAGACTCAGGGCACACTCTGATTAACAGCTGAACATGTCAATAAAGAGTCAAAGACAACTGAACTTATATACACAACTAAACATCAATAGGCATGTCAGCATACAGAACTGAACATCAATAGGCATGTCAACATACACAACTAAACATCAATAGGCATGTCAACATACATAACTGAACATCAACTCACACAAGCAGATAAACGTACAAAGTGATGCCTCTCAATATGCAATGAACTATTTCTCTAGCACTGTTAGTGTTGACAAACTCAATGTAGGCTCTAGGTGCTATGTTAGTGTTGACAAACTCAATGTAGGCTCTAGGTGCTATGTTAGTGTTAACAAACTCAATGTAGGCTCTAGGTGCTATGTTAGTGTTAACAAACTCAATGTAGGCTCTAGGTGCTATGTTAGTGTTGACAAACTCAATATAGGCTCTAGGTGCTATGTTAGTGTTGACAAACTCAATGTAGGCTCTAGGTGCTATGTTAGTGTTGACAAACTCAATGTAGGCTCTAGGTGCTATGTTAGTGTTAACAAACTCAATGTAGGCTCTAGGTGCTATGTTAGTGTTAACAAACTCAATGTAGGCTCTAGGTGCTATGTTAGTGTTGACAAACTCAATGTAGGCTCTAGGTGCTATGTTAGTGTTAACAAACTCAATGTAGGCTCTAGGTGCTATGTTAGTGTTAACAAACTCAATGTAGGCTCTAGGTGCTATGTTAGTGTTGACAAACTCAATGTAGGCTCTAGGTGCTATGTTAGTGTTGACAAACTCAATGTAGGCTCTAGGTGCTATGTTAGTGTTGACAAACTCAATGTAGGCTCTAGGTGCTATGTTAGTGTTCACAAACTCAATGTAGGCTCTAGGTGCTATGTTAGTGTTGACAAACTCAATGTAGGCTCTAGGTGCTATGTTAGTGTTGACAAACTCAATGTAGGCTCTAGGTGCTATGTTAGTGTTAACAAACTCAATGTAGGCTCTAGGTGCTATGTTAGTGTTCACAAACTCAATGTAGGCTCTAGGTGCTATGTTAGTGTTGACAAACTCAATGTAGGCTCTAGGTGCTATGTTAGTGTTGACAAACTCAATGTAGGCTCTAGGTGCTATGTTAGTGTTGACAAACGTAATGTAGGCTCTAGGTGCTATGTTAGTGTTCACAAACTCAATGTAGGCTCTAGGTGCTATGTTAGTGTTGACAAACTCAATGTAGGCTCTAGGTGCTATGTTAGTGTTCACAAACTCAATGTAGGCTCTAGGTGCTATGTTAGTGTTGACAAACTCAATGTAGGCTCTAGGTGCTATGTTAGTGTTCACAAACTCAATGTAGGCTCTAGGTGCTATGTTAGTGTTGACAAACTCAATGTAGGCTCTAGGTGCTATGTTAGTGTTGACAAACTCAATGTAGGCTCTAGGTGCTATGTTAGTGTTGACAAACTCAATGTAGGCTCTAGGTGCTATGTTAGTGTTGACAAACGTAATGTAGGCTCTAGGTGCTATGTTAGTGTTGACAAACTCAATGTAGGCTCTAGGTGCTATGTTAGTGTTGACAAACTCAATGTAGGCTCTAGGTGCTATGTTAGTGTTCACAAACTCAATGTAGGCTCTAGGTGCTATGTTAGTGTTGACAAACTCAATGTAGGCTCTAGGTGCTATGTTAGTGTTGACAAACTCAATGTAGGCTCTAGGTGCTATGTTAGTGTTGACAAACTCAATGTAGGCTCTAGGTGCTATGTTAGTGTTGACAAACGTAATGTAGGCTCTAGGTGCTATGTTAGTGTTGACAAACTCAATGTAGGCTCTAGGTGCTATGTTAGTGTTGACAAACGTAATGTAGGCTCTAGGTGCTATGTTAGTGTTAACAAACTCAATGTAGGCTCTAGGTGCTATGTTAGTGTTCACAAACTCAATGTAGGCTCTAGGTGCTATGTTAGTGTTGACAAACTCAATGTAGGCTCTAGGTGCTATGTTAGTGTTGACAAACTCAATGTAGGCTCTAGGTGCTATGTTAGTGTTCACAAACTCAATGTAGGCTCTAGGTGCTATGTTAGTGTTCACAAACTCAATGTAGGCTCTAGGTGCTATGTTAGTGTTCACAAACTCAATGTAGGCTCTAGGTGCTATGTTAGTGTTAACAAACTCAATGTAGGCTCTAGGTGCTATGTTAGTGTTGACAAACGTAATGTAGGCTCTAGGTGCTATGTTAGTGTTGACAAACTCAATGTAGGCTCTAGGTGCTATGTTAGTGTTAACACACTCAATGTAGGCTCTAGGTGCTATGTTAGTGTTTACAAACTCAATGTAGGCTCTAGGTGCTATGTTAGTGTTAACAAACTCAATGTAGGCTCTAGGTGCTATGTTAGTGTTAACAAACTCAATGTAGGCTCTAGGTGCTATGTTAGTGTTGACAAACGTAATGTAGGCTCTAGGTGCTATGTTAGTGTTGACAAACTCAATGTAGGCTCTAGGTGCTATGTTAGTGTTAACACACTCAATGTAGGCTCTAGGTGCTATGTTAGTGTTTACAAACTCAATGTAGGCTCTAGGTGCTATGTTAGTGTTAACAAACTCAATGTAGGCTCTAGGTGCTATGTTAGTGTTAACAAACTCAATGTAGGCTCTAGGTGCTATGTTAGTGTTGACAAACGTAATGTAGGCTCTAGGTGCTATGTTAGTGTTGACAAACTCAATGTAGGCTCTAGGTGCTATGTTAGTGTTAACAAACTCAATGTAGGCTCTAGGTGCTATGTTAGTGTTAACAAACTCAATG
The DNA here is from genome assembly GCF_947242115.1 of Biomphalaria glabrata. Lineage (NCBI taxonomy): Eukaryota > Metazoa > Mollusca > Gastropoda > Planorbidae > Biomphalaria > Biomphalaria glabrata. The sequence goes on from NC_074711.1 coordinate 53,343,011, forward strand.
TAGGCTCTAGGTGCTAGGAGAACATAACAGAAAGAACAAGGTTACAAAAGACAGTTTGTGTGGAAACACAAACTCAAAATCGGCCCCCGAAGTAAAATGTTTTACATAATTCGGATAATCCTTCAGAGTTTAAGATAGTTTACTTCCTAGTCCAAACCTCCCGCAGGACGACGGGGGATTGGAGCAGGCAGGGTTTGAACCTTCGATCGTCGATAAATCAAAACGACAGTCCAGCGCGCAAACCGCACGACCAGTGGTCCACCCAGGTAGGCTTCAATATTTTCAGAAAGAACATCCGAATGAAATTATATCAAAGACAAATGAGAGATAAGAATGGAGAAAGAAGGTTAACAGATCTTGTGTAGTGCCCCAACCGTCCCGCAGATCAAAGGATAGGTGAAAGTGAATGTAAAGTTAGATGTGAACCTGGTCTAACTAGTTTGTGGTCTATAGGGCAGATGATGTAAATTTCATCTGTTTTTGTGGCCTACGGTTAACGAGGGTGTCATGTAGCCAGCACAACGACCAACCGCCTTTGCTTTTCCCCAACTAATGTCAGGTACCCATTAGAGCTGGGTAGACTCAGAAGTTGAAAATCCCAGTCTTCACTAGGATTCGAACCAGGGACCCTCGGTTCGAACTAAATAAGTTAATTGTTTTGAAAAGGCTGAATCTCATATTCGAATCCTATAAAAAAAAAAAAAAAAAATTTCCGCTATTTACAAAAAAATGTTTACGAAAATGGTGTTTATAAGATTACTATTCGTCTTAAATTAGGTCTAGCATATAATGCATACTAATTAGCTTTTTTTTTATAAAAAAACTGCTTGCATAATTTATTTTAAAAATTAGAATTTTCGCTTTCAGGAAAACAAAAAGTAGCCGTTGCATCAGAACTTTGAATGGTCTAAAATATTGTGAAGTCGGATTTTCAATATCTTTTCTAGTTTACGAGATCTAAACGGGACGGACGGACAGACGGACAGACATTTCGCACAAAACTAATAGCGTCTTTTCCCCTTTCGGGGGCCGCTAAAAAAAGAGTTCAAGTCAACAAATAATCTAAAAAAACAAAACAGTTTTGAACAAGTAGAAATGTAGGTCTCAAAGAATAAAATGTTATCATCAATTTGAAATTGTCTGTTCTAAGTTATAGTATCATCTTTTAGTTGAGACTTTCTCTAGTTTTGTGAGATTGTCTTTCTGTTTGTCAGTCTGTCTTTCGTAATAGACTGCTTCTCCAGATTCTAAATTTCTCTCTCTCTTTCTCTCTCTCTCTCTCTGATTGTCTGGGACTGTTTTTTAGGTTATCTATTTTGGGGTGGTCTCACTGTTGATTCCAGAATCACAAACATTGCGTTATAGTATAGCATCCATATCTTTTCAATAAAGACATAAGGTTGGATTTAACATTTTGCCACAAAATAAAATCACCCAGGAGTGGATTCCTTGATTTTTTCCCCTCTGAGAGTAAGCTGACCTCAACAGGCCGTCGTGGTGTACAGTTTCACTGACCTTGACTTGTGAATGTCATCATGGTCCAGAGGAAATGTCTGTTTTGTGTGTGTGTTTTAAAGCTTTCATATTCTTTTCCCATGGTAATACTTTCTTGTTTATATGATATAGAACGCGACGAAATAAAAACTGTTCAACTTGAATACAGACTAGATCTAGATGACGTAGGCTATTTGTAGACCCTTGTCTCTCTCTTATCTCTCTTTATCTCTTTCAACTGAGATCTACCTGCTGGCAAGTATTAGGGGACGCTTTTTGAAGGCGCCTTTTTTTTTTTCGTTTTAGAGTTTTCAATTTCATGTAACGTCGAAGACAGTCTAGATTTATTGAAGTGCCACTACAAATGTTTAAAAACATATTTTATTCAGTAACACAAAGTGTACGTTCATATGAAATGGAAATGTGTTTTGATGGAAAGTATCAGAATGCAAGTCTATGACTGAAAGAATCAAGGAAAAGATTTACTATAAACAGTTTTTTTTCTCTTTATTGTCAAAAGTAAAAGAATACCGAATGTAGCACCTGGGCAAAAAGCTGATACAAGAGTCACAGTGACATAATAGAAGCGTTCTGAAATAGTACATCTTTTATAGACTTGATTTGTCCTACTTTTCAAACAAAAATAAAAAGAGAAAGAGGGGTGTTGTTGAGGGGTGTTGTTGTCGGTCGTTGACTTTGAGCACCAGATTGCTGGTAGACAACTAAACCTATGCAGGCGTATTATGATATAAATTATAAAGCTTGAAATAATTTGAATGACTTCTTTTTGTGAAAAAAACTAAATTACAATTTTATTGCAATAAAGACTAATTCCATTTGAGATGAAATGAAATAAATTGATATTTAAACAAATCTAACTCAATATAAAACATAAAACATATCATGATTGTCATATACTTTTATCTCAGTATGGAGAGACTGGATGGGATCAAGTGAAACCCTCGAACTAGTACGGCCCCTTTCAGTTTTAGTAACAGTATTATATTTTTTTGTTTGTTTTTGCAAAGCTCAAAATATAATGGAAACACAAAGTCACAGCGACACCGAAATCATACAGATGCGTTCCCAGGTCATGGCAACATGCTTGCGAGTCTTGGACGCCGGCTGCAGAGCAAGAGAGGATGATCCTAGCAATGTAAGTATCCTAGGTACCACATTTAAAGATCGCATCACAAACCAAGAGATCAGAGACTGGGGTGACTGCAGCCATTGGACCCCCATGATGACCTGCTAACTAGTGTAAAAAAAAAGTCAAACTAAAACTCTATTGCCATATTACAAAGTCTTAAGGGCTAGCAAAGATCTTCCTTCAGGGAACAGTACCTGGAAAAGAAGAAGAAGCAGACACAGAAAGTGATGGGAAGACAACATTAAAGAATGGACGGGCCTGCCATTGAAGGATGTTCTATCCAGTGGCGTAGCTAGGGTATTTGATGCCCAGTGCGGCATCGCCTCATGAGGCCCCCCCCCACCCCCGATATAAAACAGCGAAAATACGTCATTATACGTTAACCAAATATACTAAAAAAAATTTTACAAGCTTTCTTGGTCACAAAACTATCAAGAATTTTATCGAAATCTGTTTTCCACCAATGGCCTAGTTAGTGAAACGCATTGCTGATTGGTATTAATTCGTGATCAACTTAATCAAGTCTGAAAAACTTCGCTCGCATAAAGCCACACTTACCGCAATTGTCAGAAATATGTAAAAATCTGATAATGCTACCATGTGAGTCTCATTGCACTAGGGCACCGTGTTGAGAAATCTATTCTCTGATAATACGGACAAGGAAAGCGGCAGTTCGTTGCAGAGTTCTCCTGTCTCCGTACATGACCAACTCGCCATGCGTTCCAGTTTCGTTTTCACACAAATGTCCATTTTTTGGGGTGTAGTAATGCGCACTTGTAAAGGATGTGGTTAACCGTCTAGATATCAGTGACCACAGCCAGACTTATCAATCATGAGCAACGCCAATAATATTTACACAAAGGCAAAATGAATAATTTTTTAAATGAAATACAGTAGTTAGTGTTTGTTCATGTATGTCAATGTGTGCAATTTTTACTGAGAAATTTTATGCTCAGTGTGATGCCCCTCATCAACTTGATGCCCCGTGCGGCCCGCACCACCCGCACATGGCTAGCTACGCCACTGGTTCTATCCAAGGCAGGAATGGTGATAGACGGTTGACCAATCTTGCTTGGTGCCCCAACAGTCCAGCCACCTGTGCAGAATGTGAAAGTGAAAGAAGATCTGATCCTACATTGATTGGCTAGAGAGCTGGGAAAGATGATGGGGACAGTGAATAAATAAAGGAATAGGTTTAGAAAATAAGTAATTAATTTGAGAAACTTAAATTTGTAATATTTCTGCAGAAGTACCTACCGCTCATTTCCTCTTTTCTCTGATCCGCCTTTGATAATACTGAGCATTGATTGAACCATTAGTGTACTGTCAACACAATCACAAAGGGAGACGACTGTAATTAATTTCACACGGGTGTAGCAGCAGACGGAGAAGTAGCGTAGCATGCCCGTCAACAGGAAACTCTGTGATGTTGTAACATGATTGCTTTGTGCACTAGGGGGGAGAACATGTGGGGGAGTGGCGGTGGAAGGGAAGAGGGTGGTATGTGACACAGTATACAATAATATACATGATAAGTGTCCATGTTGGGGAGTGGCGGTGGAAGAGGGGGTGTACGTGTGACACAGTCTACATGATAAGTGTCAATGTTTGGCTCCTGTCCTATCTCCCACAGGCTAGATATCTCTTGAGTTCCGCATGAGGGATATTCAAATCTAATCTGTGACATCTTTCTAACAGGGGAGCGATCTAAATCTTTGTATCATGAGCACATTTTCACCATCATCAACAGTGAAGTGAGCTCACACACACACACACACACACACATTCAAATGCAGACATAATAGTGCTATCATCGCTAGTAGTCTTCGTTTCCCGATAACAAAGACGAGGATGTCATTGTCGCTAATCTTGACATTTGATGACATCAACTTCAGTGTATCCTGATGAGATCTTCAAAAGGGATCTTTCCCCCGCCGGAAATCAACTCATGCGTGACGTGCCATATTGTCAGGCGTGAGTACACACACACTGAGGGTGGCGGATAGGAGGGTTGTCGTTCTTATTGTCTCAGAGGACATTTTGGAAAATAGTGGGGTAGGGGGCCAAAACATACCCCTCCCTTTCCTTCTCTAGGGCAGCTACAACGACTTTGTCATGTCATTAGTCATTTTGTAACAATTTCTCTTGTGATTACTTGTTAAAAACTACAGGCTGACATAGGTTACAATAGGACACACACACATACGTGATGTGAAGGAGGAGCTACACACACTAACACACACGATTCACACGCACACATTCATAAACACACACACACACACATTTTACCGGGAAGATAACATAATGGCAGGAGGCACGGTGGCTGAGCGGTAAAGCGCTTGGCTTCCGAACCGGGGTCTGGGGTTGGAATCCTGGGATTTTAAATTTCGAGATCTTCGGTCGCCTCTGAGTCCACCCAGCTCTAATTGGTACTTGACATTAGTTGGGGAAAAGTAATGGCGGTTGGTTGTTGTTCTGGCCTCATGACACCCTCGTTAACAGTAGACCACGGAAACGGATGACTTTTACATCATCTGCCCTATAGACCTCAAGGTCTGAAAGGGGAGCTTTACTCTTTACGAACACACAATGACTATGTGCACAAATCTATGTATAAAAGGAATTCTACAGATTGTTGACGATTTGAGTCACATCTTTGTCCACCAAATAGCTGAGCAATAAGTGCCGATGGACTAACGGTCTTCCTGGATGTCCTTGAGTAGTTGTGACTTTTCTATCTACTATTGTAGTCTTAAGTAGGTCGTCTTTTTGAGTTCATGGACTTTCTTACTATTCAATTGTTAGAAAGCTTCAAACATATTCATTTTTTCTTTTACAAGAGTCTTTTTTTTGTGTATGAAATCTTGAACGTACGTCATAAGTTATAAACCAAGTTCAGTACATAGGTCAGTGACCAGAAATGTTCGATTTATTCTTAAGTTTTTTACTGACGTGTTTTGAATTATCTGGAACTCTGAAGGAACATCCTAAACATGTAACACGTTTTACAATAAACACAACTTAATCAATCTATCTATCTATCTATCTATCTATCTATCTATCTATCTATCTATCTATCTATCTATCTATCTATCTATCTATCTATCTATCTATCTGTCTGTCTGTCTGTATGTATGTCTGTCTATGTTTCCTTGTTACGTATACTTCTATTGCTGACATACAGAATTTTAAAGAATTCTAAATGAGCGAAGCAGTGTAACCAGATTCAAAGTTCTTGCTGGAAAGTGTACTGTTATATCTTGTAGCCAAGTTAACAGATTCTATTCCGGACAGTAGTCCCTCAGATAAGTGAACAAACTCACTTGGACATCCTGAGGCTATTGAGAGAACAGCTGAAGTGGTCAGCGAGCCAGCCTTAATGAACATGTCACCAATACATCTTTTCAGCCATCATCTATTTAGACTTCCGCTTTGTTTTTCAATTAACCAAAGACTTGTCATGAATATCTTTTGTCTTTTAACACTGGCCTTGTCGTGAAGTTTGTCTGGAATATAGAACAGGATAAACAATGGGGACATCACCATTGTAGTCTAATGTGTTTGCTTGTGATGACGGTCGTGTTTGTGAGTGCTTGTTTTTGTGTAAGTTTGTGATTGTGTTTGTTTTTATGTTTGTGTCCCCTTTACAGCTTCTCTTATTACCTTACAAACACTTGATGGGTGGACACGGATTTCGAAAAGGGCTCTAACAATTTTTAGAGAAATTAGTTTATGAATATTTTGGGTGAAAAAAATTATAATCTTGTTGGTCACACAGTTTAAAATCAAGCTTTTCAGTTATAATTTAAAACAAGAAAAACATCTTTAAAATATTTTTTTTTAAAGACAATACCTCCATTATTAACGTCAAATATAATAAGATAATAAAATATAATTTTTTTAAAATTTGAATTACTTCGGTTATCGAAGTCGTAACACCGTTAGCTGCTAGATCGTTCGCATTTTGTTTTATTCGGCCAGCGAGAAAGGTGTAAACTGTTGTGATTATTGAACAGTACGTTCATCCACATCAAACACTACATCTAAAGTGATTTAGAGCTCTTAAGACGTAGCCTAGATCTACTTCTCGATTTACAATCTAGATGAAATGTTTATTAGATTTACATAAAAATGTAAGCAAAGCTTCTAAACTTAAATACAATTGAAGCAACTTTAAATTCACTATCATCGCATAATTACTGTAATACCGCTGACTATGCAATATTGGCTCTAGACCTAGATATAGTCTCCAACCAAGTTTACATTTATTTATTTTTTAATTTGAAAAATAAAACGGCCAAACTAGAGTTATTCTTTTCTCAGCGATATACTCCAACTGTTAAATTTCCAGGAAAATTGTTAAAGCAATTTTTGAGATCAGCTGTCCAGGTTCCTTGATCCAGGTTTCTACTGGTTTCATGAAGATCATATATATATAATACGACATCTAGTACAGGGAGGCGTCAGTTAATCTAGTTGTTTTTCTAAAAGTTTGATTTTAGTGACAAGGATTCTAAAAACAAACACTAGTAGAAGTACACAAACATGGTCTATTGAAACTATTGTTTGGCTAGGACTAGTTTGAAAATATTTTATTCAATGCCTAATACTACCCTTTAGGCTAAGGTTGTGAAAAGGTTGCCGCCTCTATCTGTAGGTGGCTGGAATCCTTTTGTCCCTAGCCTTCTCCACACCTTTCTGCCACTGTCACACCTACATAGTCTCACTGAAAATACAGTTTTTTTCTGTCGCAAGATGTTTGCTCTGAATCTATTTTTACAAAACTTATATCAACTCCTTAACTTTGTCTGTTTGTATGTCTGTCTGGGTGTATTTTTCTACACGTATATTCCCCACTTCCTATTCTCGGATCAAGTGAAAAGGTTGCACTACTATTCATTAGCGATGACAACAAATGAATCAATTTTAAAAAATTTATTATTCAATTAGTGGTAATTAATTAATTCGGTTTTATATAGAAAAGAGGAGATAAGAACTGCAATTTTGAGAGATATTACAGCTATTGGACGGGCCTCTCCCTTCACTCAATATATACATTATAGATTTGGCTTGTTTTCTTTAAATTTATCTGTCACTAGATGTTGATTCTGTATCTACCTTTTTTTTTAATGTCTCTAGATCAGTGGTGCCCAAAAAAAACAACCCTGGCCGGCAACGTGCTTCCATCCGGTCCGCTGAAACGGTTGGCACAAAATATAGAAAAATTCCCTAAAAAATGTTGAAAATGTATCTTTATCTACGTTAGAACCCCTACTTATTTTCTAATGGATTGGTAACCAAGGCATTTAACATTTGTACGTTTATGAAGTAGTACTCAGAATATAGAATCTACCAGGATAAGTGAATCGAACTTTAGTTATTTGTGGAACATGATACCATTGCTAGCCAAAATGTTTATTTAATAAAGAAAGTCTGAGGTTGTTTTACAAATACAACAAAACATAAACAGAACTTACGCTATTTTCTGACGCGTAAAAACAAAATTCAAATATCCCCATAATTCAATGTAAGTACTAGATCCTCAGGTTTCAAATAAAATAGTTTAAGGCCAATTTTTGTATCTTTTCGATCATGTGGCCCGCGACACCAGTGTTAGAAATTAAAATGGCCGCTGACCGAATAAGGTTGGGCATCACTGCTCTAGATGAATCCTTTATATATATAAAAATATATTTATTTTAGAGTTATCTGTGGCTAGATGTTAAATTGATTTTCTCTGTAGTGTTAATTATCTCTTGATTTAATGTATTGTTTCTTGAGAGTTAAGTCTATAATTGCCACCTCCTGGGTTTACCTTGTTAGTTCACGTTCTGGCATCTAGTTAGAAATGAATCAATATCTGTAAGAATGAGAGCCATTGATCCTTTCTTTAATGTCTGACGACCATGCGACAAACGTTTGAAAAGAAATCACTAAGACACTATAGCTTGATATGAGCTCTGCCTGAATCCCTACAGATTAGTGACATTGAGACGAGACGGTGTCAACAGAACAGGATTCTTAAAAGTTCTCACGCCAAACCAAACCAAAACAAAATAAATAACAAACAAAAATTCAGAAAATTGTTGTCAATGTGTACTGGAATGTGTTAGAGGTGTTGTCTCCTTAAAGACCCCCTGCTACAGTATTCATAAATCCTTGGGCTATATTTAAATAAATGATATTTTCATTCTCACAGTTGTGACAAGTCAAAAACTCGCTGTCAGAGTCACTCAAAATTATCACAGCATTAATTATTATTTTTCATTATTTATTTATTTTATTTTAATTATTTCTCCATCCTACCCCTAAATTCTCCACCCGCCCCACCTTTTCCTCTATACCAGGCTAGACTTAGTTGACCACCTTGGAGAAAACTAGGCCAGTCCTTTCATTTATCTGCCCTTGATCGGGGAAAGATAATCACACTATCTCCTTTGTCTTATCCGCCGGATGTCTGACTGACGGTCGCGGTTGACCCCACCTTGGTTTGAATGCAAGCTAATCCTTCTCCCCCCCCTTCTCTCACGTCTCTCTTTGATCTAAGAGATTACACGGGTCAACATACCGCGTGATACACCAAGGTGCGTCGCTTGTCGGACTTCACCCACGTGTAAGCTAATTCTTAGCCTAGGACGTTTCCGGTGTCCGCCCACACTTTTCAGGCATATATATATAGTAAACCAACTCAAATCACCCTCTTTTATTTCTCATTCGAGCTGAGCTATCGAGTCTGGACTATATCACTTATTCTCTCTCCTAGAGGAATACCTGGTGCCTCCCTCAGGTGTCTGCCTATTTATCGGATTACTTACCTGCCTATTTGCCTACTGGCCTATCTATGTGCTTAGTGCTAATCAGCGCTGCACTTGCCTAGTTGCTATCAAGAATCACCTATTGCCTAGTTACTGGATCAACGATCCATTTACCTGCAGTTGTGCTTAGTGCTATTCAGCGCTGCATTTGCCTACTGAGATCTACTCAACTCTACTACTTGGCGCTATCGGCATTGCCCGCCTATTCGACAGCCCACCTGTCAAGCTATTAGGTGCGACGTCCTTATAGATTCAGATCTGTGTGAGACGTCATAGCTACGCCAACCCTCTGCAACTCACTGGACATATCCTGTCAACTACGCTGCCCACGGCAGATCAGCTCTGCCCGCAGTAACCTTGTGCCCACGGTATCCGGCCACCCGCCATACTGTGCCCACTACAGATACTAGAACTTGGGACTGAGACTCCACAAGAACTATATCGCCGGCGTCCCTCTATCCGCTAGAGCGCCACCTCCAGCTGCAGAACCTCAAGCCAGGACACAGTCAGCTGCGACATCAACAGGAAAACCAGCTAAGTCAGAGGACAAAGTGACATACTCTCTTATTAGGTGCAAGAGTGATGATTAAATCTAGTAATACTTAGAGATAGATGCAAACCCTCCCCCTTTTTATTCTTATATGTATATTTATGTAAATAAATATTTTTTATTTTAACTTTTGTATCTATCTTTCATTGCTTCGTCTCGTTGCGTGTCTGCTCCCGATTCATATGCTGATAGGTTGGTGTGTGATAGCCTTAAAAAGAATCATCCCCTAGACATTAAACGCGCCAAACACACGTCACATTTCCCCACCTGTCACAACAGTAAGAGGTGATTTTAAAATGAACTGTAACTTGAAATCATGTGGATTTAGGGTATCGTATAGCTGTAAAGTCAAGATGGGAAGGGCTAGACATTTTACACAGATTTACAAAGTCAACAATACATTGCATTCTGACAAGGGTCGTGGTGGCTGTGTGATATAGCGCTTGGCTTCCGAACCGAGAGGTCTAAGATTTGAATCTCGATGAAGACTGCGGTTTTGAATATCAGAATTTTTAGCACGACCTCCCAACTATAATGTACCCAGGGGCGTAGCTAGGAATTTTTCCATCGTTTGGTGGCCCGGGAAGCCTGACCTGCATTTTGCATAACATTTAGTTTTAATGTAAAAAACACTCATTAGGGGGTCCCTCTCTAGTGGTAGCCGGGAGGGATTTTCAAATTCTCCCCCCTCCTGCCCCCACCCTAGCTACGCCACTGAATGTACCTTACATTAGTTGGGGGGGGGGAGTAAAGGCGGTTGGTCGTTCTATTGACCGTCAGTCATAGAAACAGATGATCTTTACATCATCTGCCCTTTAGATCTCAAGGTTTGAAATAAGAATTATTTTGAATCATAGTTTTCTTTTAACCACATAGGGCTCACTATGGGCGAAGACAGGATTTTTTTTTCTAGGAGGTTTGGGCGGCGGTAAATGTATGTGTGTGTGTGTGCGCAATTAATCTTCGTTACATTCAGTCCCTTCCTTTTTCCGACGTCGGTTCTACCCCAGAACAGTAGGCAACCCTCTCTTACCAGCTATGGGGTCTGGAGGAGCGCTCTCCTTCGCCGCAGTCCTGGGTGTTGTATATGGAAATATTTACCTAAACAAAGTCAACTAGAAGCTTAAGTTCAGTGTAGTGTAGTTCTACTACATGCTGGTCAAAGACCTTGTGGCCTTCTCTGTAGTTCTACTACATGCTAGTCAAAGACCTTGTGGTCTTCTCTGTAGTTCTACTACATGCTAGTCAAAGACCTTGTGGCCTTCTCTGTAGTTCTACTACATGCTAGTCAAAGACCTTGTGGCCTTCTCTGTAGTTCTACTACATGCTAGTCAAAGACCTTGTGGCCTTCTCTGTAGTTCTACTACATGCTAGTCAAAGACTTTGTGGCCTTCTCTTTAGTTCTACTACATGCTAGTCAAAGACCTTGTGGCCTTCTCTTTAGTTCTACTACATGCTAGTCAAAGACCTTGTGGCCTTCTCTCTAGTTCTACTACATGCTAGTCAAAGACCTTGTGGCCTTCTCTGTAGTTCTACTACATGCTAGTCAAAGACCTTGTGGCCTTCTCTGTAGTTCTACTACATGCTAGTCAAAGACCTTGTGGCCTTCTCTGTAGTTCTACTACATGCTGGTCAAAGACCTTGTGGCCTTCTCTTTAGTTCTACTACATGCTGCTAAGAGACGTTGTGGCCTTCTCTGTTGTATATTTGTACACTTTAATTTAGACACACTAACCTGCTATTTTATTGACACGTATATTTGTACACTTTAATTTAGACACACTAACCTGCTATTTTATTGACACGTATATTTGTACACTTTAATTTAGACACACTAACCTGCTATTTTATTTACATGTATATTTGTACACTTTAATTTAGACACACTAACCTGCTATTTTATTGACACGTATATTTGTACACTTTAATTCAGACACACTAACCTGCTATTTTATTGACACGTATATTTGTACACTTTAATTTAGACACACTAACCTGCTATTTTATTGACACGTATATTTGTACACTTTAATTTAGACACACTAACCTGCTATTTTATTGACACGTATATTTGTACACTTTAATTTAGACACACTAACCTGCTATTTTATTTACACGTATATTTGTACACTTTAATTTAGACACACTAACCTGCTATTTTATTGACACGTATATTTGTACACTTTAATTTAGACACACTAACCTGCTATTTTATTGACACGTATATTTGTACACTTTAATTTAGACACACTAACCTGCTATTTTATTGACACGTATATTTGTACACTTTAATTTAGACACACTAACCTGCTATTTTATTGACACGTATATTTGTACACTTTAATTTAGACACACTAACCTGCTATTTTATTGACACGTATATTTGTACACTTTAATTTAGACACACTAACCTGCTATTTTATTGACACGTATATTTGTACACTTTAATTTAGACACACTAACCTGCTATTTTATTGACACGTATATTTTTACACTTTAATTTAGACACACTAATCTGCTATTTTATTTACACGTCTATTTGTACACTTTAATTTAGACACACTAACCTTCTATTTTATTGACACGTATATTTGTACACTTTAATTTAGACACACTAACCTTCTATTTTATTGACACGTATATTTGTACACTTTAATTTAGACACACTAACCTGCTATTTTATTTACACGTATATTTGTACACTTTAATTTAGACACACTAACCTGCTATTTTATTGACACGTATATTTGTACACTTTAATTTAGACACACTAACCTGCTATTTTATTGACACGTATATTTTTACACTTTAATTTAGACACACTAACCTGCTATTTTATTGACACGTCTATTTGTACACTTTAATTTAGACACACTAACCTTCTATTTTATTGACACGTATATTTGTACACTTTAATTTAGACACACTAACCTGCTATTTTATTGACACGTATATTTGTACACTTTAATTTAGACACACTAACCTGCTATTTTATTGACACGTATATTTTTACACTTTAATTTAGACACACTAACCTGCTATTTTATTGACACGTATATTTGTACACTTTAATTTAGACACACTAACCTGCTATTTTATTGACACGTATATTTTTACACTTTAATTTAGACACACTAACCTGCTATTTTATTGACACGTATATTTGTACACTTTAATTTAGACACACTAACCTGCTATTTTATTGACACGTATATTTTTACACTTTAATTTAGACACACTAACCTGCTATTTTATTTACACGTCTATTTGTACACTTCAATTTAGACACACTAACCTTCTATTTTATTGACACGTATATTTGTACACTTTAATTTAGACACACTAACCTTCTATTTTATTGACACGTATATTTGTACACTTTAATTTAGACACACTAACCTGCTATTTTATTTACACGTATATTTGTACACTTTAATTTAGACACACTAACCTGCTATTTTATTGACACGTATATTTTTACACTTTAATTTAGACACACTAACCTGCTATTTTATTGACACGTATATTTTTACACTTTAATTTAGACACACTAACCTGCTATTTTATTGACACGTATATTTTTACACTTTAATTTAGACACACTAACCTGCTATTTTATTGACACGTATATTTTTACACTTTAATTTAGACACACTAACCTGCTATTTTATTGACACGTATATTTTTACACTTTAATTTAGACACACTAACCTGCTATTTTATTGACACGTATATTTGTACACTTTAATTTAGACACACTAACCTGCTATTTTATTGACACGTCTATTTTTACACTTTAATTTAGACACACTAACCTGCTATTTTATTGACACGTATATTTGTACACTTTAATTTAGACACACTAACCTGCTATTTTATTGACACGTATATTTGTACACTTTAATTTAGACACACTAACCTGCTATTTTATTGACACGTATATTTGTACACTTTAATTTAGACACACTAACCTGCTATTTTATTGACACGTATATTTGTACACTTTAATTTAGACACACTAACCTGCTATTTTATTGACACGTATATTTTTACACTTTAATTTAGACACACTAACCTGCTATTTTATTGACACGTCTATTTGTACACTTTAATTTAGACACACTAACCTTCTATTTTATTGACACGTATATTTGTACACTTTAATTTAGACACACTAACCTGCTATTTTATTGACACGTATATTTGTACACTTTAATTTAGACACACTAACCTGCTATTTTATTGACACGTATATTTGTACACTTTAATTTAGACACACTAACCTGCTATTTTATTGACACGTATATTTTTACACTTTAATTTAGACACACTAACCTGCTATTTTATTGACACGTATATTTTTACACTTTAATTTAGACACACTAACCTGCTATTTTATTGACACGTATATTTGTACACTTTAATTTAGACACACTAACCTGCTATTTTATTGACACGTATATTTTTACACTTTAATTTAGACACACTAACCTGCTATTTTATTTACACGTCTATTTGTACACTTTAATTTAGACACACTAACCTTCTATTTTATTGACACGTCTATTTTTAAAATCATGTTTACAATCTTTACTACTTGCAGAATCTATATTCCCATATGGACAGAATAGACTCAGTAGCCAGTAGTCAACATTCCGATAGGTCAAGAGCACATGTAACCCTATAGCGTTCCTTCTAAAGAAAATGCTCTTATTGAAGGTAGTGTTTACTTCGTCTAAATGTGCTATTTAGATACATGGATTGTTTGAAACGATCCTCAATTATTAATTCCAAAAACTGTATATTGCAATACACAAATTTTCTCTGAAATTAACATGTCCTCAGGATATTGTATCCCCACTCTCTTTATTAATTGCTAAGTCCATTCTAACAAGCCCCTCTTCTCCTCCCCCCCCCCGAATCGTCAGTGGATTATATTTTTGGGAGTACAATTTTAAGGTTTATGTTCGGGTTTAATAAATGAAAGCGTAGGTTTACAATATTACAGTGCCAGAAGGGGAATGAACTCCCTTTGTGGCCGGGAATAATAATATAATTACAATAATAGTATAAGAAAGGAAAAAAAAAGAAATTAAAGAGATTATCCTAAGATTATCCTAAGATTATCATGTAAGTGATGCCACTCAACTACTCTCATTTTCTACTTTAAACTTCTGCTAGCGATTAATGACCTTGACCTTGCAGGTTATGAGTACTATTGATGACTCACGTGCAGAGAACAATGAGGCGACCAGTGATGCGCGGAACGCTCATAGACCAAGAGTCATTAGAAAGTTTGAGAGTTACAAGGCGAGTACTTGTGTTGTATAATCATGAACATTGGTGACTAGAAGTTTAATAGTAAAGTGTTTACCAAATGCAGGTTGAAATATTGCCTTTCGCTTGATTGTACACAAAACTAAACAGCTGTATTATGTTAAAAATAAGTTGAGGGAGGGGCTAATTAACTTAATGCGTTTTTGTTTTTAATAAAATCTTAGAAACATTCAATTAGATTTGAATGAACATAGATCTACTATCGTTAAGTAATAATTGTTTTGAAAATGATGATAATAGAATCACAAGATCTAACCTTTAAAGAGTGAGTTTTTATGAGTAAAGATTCTTTAATTCACACATTGTTCAAGCAACTAATATATACAACTAGATGATACAGAATCTTCCTTTAGTTAGACAGTACAATTTTTTCTCACCTTTAAATGGAACAACACTCAGTATACTAGCCTACCCAAGCACAGGTTTTGTCCATGAATTCTAGTAGCCCTGTGCCATGTGCTTTCTATGTAACCGTATTTTAAAAAAAAAGGCCCTTGGAGCCCTTCCCTCAATGTAGTCCTGGCTAAATACATTGAAGCACATTTTTAAAGACCTTTAGTAGTAGATACAACGTTTTGGTTTTAGCTACAATGCAATAGTTCCCCTATAATTTTGTAAAGCTTGTATCAACTCTGTCTGTCTGGTACGATTCTTGTACATGTTACTTCTCTGACACCCAATCTCGGATCAAGGTAACATTTCGCACAATTATTTCTTGTAGCTGACAAAACAAGAATCAATAACAAGAAAAATATTAAAAATACTTTAAAAAAAAAGACAATACCTCCTTTAAACAACGATTGTTTTTCTCTTAAAAATGAATGAATGTTTACATTTACAAACAATATTTTTTAAACCCATCCCCTCTTTCCCTTGTAATAATGAGGTATTGTCTTTAATTAAAAAATGTATTTGTTAATGTTTTTCTTGGTTCTTCGTTCATATGAGTAATTCTCTTCATATGAGTAGTTCTCTATCATATAAGCAATTCTCTATCATATGAGTAATTCTCTATCATATAAGCAATTCTCTATCATATGAGTAATTCTCTATCATATAAGCAATTCTCTATCATATGAGTAATTCTGTATCATATGAGAAATTTTCTATCATATGAGTAATTCTCTATCATATGAGTAATTCTGTATCATATGAGTAATTCTCTATCATATGAGTAATTATTTATCATATGAGTAATTCTCTATCATATGAGCAATTCTGTATCATATGAGTAATTCTATATCATATGAGTAATTATTTATCATATGAGTAATTCTCTATCATATGAGCAATTCTCTATCAGGGGCGGACTGGCTATATGGGCAAACGGGCAAATGCTCGGTGGGCCGGTACCAAATGGGCCGGTCAGGTCGCGACCAAAGAAAAAAGAATTAAATGCAGACAACTTTAAAAAAAAAAGTGACAGCAGCGAGACACAAAAGCCCAGACACGTTTTCTTATTAGTTTGTTTTTTTAAATTCTCATTACAATAAATTTTGTTTGAAATTCAACAAGAATATAAAAAAAAAAAACACTATACACTGTATGTGTTATCATTTGCAAAATGTTAGACCGTACTTTCTGCAATGCACGAGCGGCATGGACTGCTTTGATGACTTTGAGATTGTGTTTGGCCTCATCATTTTGCTGGTCGGCATGGGCCTTTGATGGCAATCCCATTTTGTTTTGCTCCTTCCCTCCCCCGTCTTTTAATGGTTTCAATGAAATTTAACCAAAAAGAGGGATTAGAGAGGTTAAGTTAGAAAACATTGCTATGACGCTGAACAATTGACGCGCGACAATTAGAAATTAACTTCAACACATATACACAGCCGCGAAATTGCAAACCACCCAACTTATTCACAGCTCAATATGGGTATAAAGCTCTTCTTTCTGCAATTTGATAAGAAAAAGTAAGTTTCTTTTTGTTTATTTTTAATAACATAGATCTAAAAATACTACACTTAATTAAAATATTGAATTAAAAAATAAATCTAGATCTAAATCAATTTTTATACTATTATAATTAATGGCAAACTTATGCTTTGTAATAATAATAAGGCTAGTCTTCGAGTCCGAAGATTAGTGAGGAATGCAGTATTTCCCTTGGCTGCGCAGCCCCAGCTCAGACCAACATATTTTGACACATCCAGGTCTGGCCCGCGGGCCGTATTTTGGGCATCACTGCCATAAACGGACAGCCCCTTAATGTGGTAGACCACTTCACATATCTGGGTAGTATAGTGTCAAATGACACATTACTTTCAAGGGATGTTGATAACCGTCTGGCCAGGGCTAGTAGCGCTTTTGGACGCCTTCACTTTTTCGATGACGGCTTGGTATCATGATTTAACATTGTGAGTTTATGAAATTGGACTCTGAATGTAGAATCTACCAGGAAAGTGAACATATCTTTACTTTTTTGTTGAACATGTTAATAAGCCAACATATTTATTTTATATAGAAAATGTGGCTGTATAATAAGACAACAACATGGCATTCTTGGTTTGAGTCGCGAATGAAAGTTTGTTAAACTAGAGGTTGGAGGATCCATGGGAATATGGTTTATACATAGACCGAAAGAGGCGGCAGCGTATGTAAATTCGTTTACCGCGTTCTGGAGGTCATGTTCATTGTGAGCTAGCAGGGCGCAATCATCGACATAGAGAAGCTCCGTTATGACCATCTCTTTTGTTTTTGTATGGGATAGTAGACGTCGAAGATTGAACACATTGCCGTCAGAACGAAACCGGATATAGTTGCCTTCGTGCAATCGCTGCCTCATTTGACCCAGCATTAGGCCAAAGAAGATAGCGAATAGAGTAGGAGCAAGTACACAGCCCTGCTTCACACCATTTTCTATTGGGAAGTGATAAGAAAGGGCACCATTGTGTCCGATCTGGCCTCTTTATCCCACTTGAAGCTGCTTGAGAATGGAAAGGAACGTAGGTGGGCATCCCAGCCTAGCTAAAATCCTCTTTAAACCATCGCGACTGACTGTGTCGAAAGCCTTGGTGAGGCCCACAAAGGCAGCGTAAGTTCTGCTCTTTGCATTTTTCTTGTAATTGTCGCAGAACAAATATCATGTCAGATGTACCTCTACTGGCTCTGAAACCACATTGGCTTTCAGATAAGACCTCGTCCACTAAAGAGTGGGTTAGTCGGTCGAGCAACTTAGTATGAAGTCATTAAAGATGAAAATTATTACAATAATTACAATAATTTATATAGCGCTGTCACATCCGATATTTAATGAAAGGAGTTTTATATTTTCAATAATGGGTCATGATATATTCCTATACAAATGGCGTTTTTGAGAATGGATTAGGAGGAAGCAAGATCTTTTCACATTAAGTAAGTGCCTCTCTAATCGTTCTACTTTCTCTTGTCTTTTAATGGAATGGGTTGCCTGAGTCAGCCAGGAAAACCAATGATTTAGCATATTTTAAGTCACAGATCAACATACATGACTAGATTGACACATGAAATGCGTAAGACGTAACAATTTTATTTTTTGAAGAAATGTCTGTAATCTGTAAGTAATACCAAAAAGCTTCAAACTCATTAGGCTGCTATTGTATTGTTTATAGTTTTCAGACTACATGCATGTATAAATAGAATACATTATGTAATCCTACGAATGCATACATCCAGTTTTCCATGCGTTATCAAACTTTATATATTTTGTAGAGAATTAGGCTTACACCTATAAAATAACAGATGGGCGTAGCCGGGAGGGGAGGGTCTTCAAACCATCACTTGCCTCAGACCTCATTGTCTGAAAGGGAAATTTTACTTACTGCCCAGTGCAGCCAACTTAAGCAAACTACAGTCACCAAATTTCATGAGCGTAGCCAAAAAGGGTTTTGTGGTTTCCCTTCCCCCTCCAGTACAAAAACTAAAGCATTTTACCATTTTCTACCAGTCGCTGGACTCCATTGAATAGCAGATTTGGTTTTTGAATTTTTTTAGCGAAAGAGTAGCAGGCTAATTGCAGTGTAGATGCATTTTTAGAGCTTAAAATAACGGAAATAATTCTTTGTTCCGGGGCTTCGCCCCGGACCCCACTAGGAGGAGCTCACAGCGCTCCCCCGGACTTCCTAGCTGCCCTTTGGCGGTGTGTACTGTCTTTCCACTAATTATAGGAAGAGAGTATTCTAGGCTAGAAAGAAAAAACGTTTGAAAGAATGAAAGATCCGAATGTAATGAAGATTAATTACATATACACGCACATTAATATATATATATAAAAATTGCGGAGTGGGGTAAAAATCCCCCCCCCCCCGAAAATATATGACATGCTATTTGTGGGCCGGTTTATATGGTAATGCCCGGGCCGATTTTGATACCCAGTCCGCCCCTGTTCTCTATCATATGAGTTATTCTCTATCATATGAGTAATTCTCTATCATATGAGTAATTCTGTATCATATGAGTAATTGTCTATCATATGAGTAATTCTGTATCATATGAGTAATTCTGTATCATATGAGTAATTCTGTATCATATGAGTAATTCTCTATCATAGGAGTAATTCTCTATCATAGGAGTAATTCTCTATCATATGAGTAATTCTCTATCATATGAGTAATTCTCTATCATATGAGTAATTCTCTATCGTATGAGCAGTTCTCTATCATACTCTATCTTCAATAATTGTCACAATCCAAGCGCTGTTCCTCT
This sequence comes from Biomphalaria glabrata, assembly GCF_947242115.1. Taxonomy (NCBI): domain Eukaryota; kingdom Metazoa; phylum Mollusca; class Gastropoda; family Planorbidae; genus Biomphalaria; species Biomphalaria glabrata. The sequence goes on from NC_074711.1 coordinate 53,363,040, forward strand.
AGGGGCCGTTATATAAATGGCGTGTCCTTCATGGTTAGCCTGGTATATAAAAAGAAAATGGCGGGGGTCCCGGTGTACGCGGCCTCTGGCCTCGAGTCTGACCCCGCCAGACAGAACAGTGTACACTGTTCTCATTCAGGCCGGTGAGAGGGAGTTCTTGTTCACTTTTGCTATTCTTAAGTTCCAAGAGCCGAAGGCTCAACTCAATCTGACTGTTTCAAGCAGAAACAACAGAGAATATTCAAAAACAGACTCTGAAGAGGGGAAGAGAGACTAAAAGACAGTACTGCAAGAAGCTGGACATAGACCCAAGAAGCTGGACATAGACCCAAGAAGCTGGACATAGACCCAACTGAAAGGCATTGTCCAGAAAGGCGAAGTACTGCTGCGGCCTTATGCTCCATGGGAAGTCAAAAGGATGAAGTCAAGTAAGTCAAGTCAAGTAAGTCAAGTCAAGTAAGTCAAGTCAAGAGCTTCTTTTTAGTTCTCAAATCAGTCATTCGATGCTACTAGTGTTGGAATATAAGAGATTTGAGATTAGACACATTAGAAATAGTCACGTGACTCTAAGAACTATGACCTATAGGCCTAGGTAGCAGTTATCCATTTTTATACGACCTTGTTTAGTGTAGTGTAATCATCGTATTATAGACTGTGTGAATCTTGACCAATACAATAGGATTACAAGTCGCTAATTTTATAATCCTAGCAAGCCTCGAACTAGTCCTAGATCCTCGCCTAGTCCTTGTCCTAGATCTGGTCCTTGCCCTAGTCCTTGTCCTAGATCTGGTCCTTGCCCTAGTCATTGTTCTAGATCTGGTCCTAGCTCTAGTCCGAATCCTAGATCTGGTCCTCGACTTGTCCGTGTCCTAGATCTGTCCTAGCCGTGATCTGGTCATACTCCTTTTCCTAGATATGGATCTGGTTTGAACCTCGCAATGGTTGTTTTCTGAAAGTTTTATCCGTAAAGGTTTCAATTCATTTGAGGAGAGCTCCATTTTGTTATCCCGCCTTATCTTCAGTAATCTTCGGGTTTTGACCCTTGTGCCGCGTCTCTAGTACTTTCTGGACATCCTTGACCTTCATCCCTGACATACTGAGAGAGAATCTTTGAGTCAGCTTTCTGTCATCATCTCAAATTCCCAGACTATGTCCTTGTTGTGTTGGATGTCTTTGGTTTACTTCTTGTTCATTTCACACTTTTTGTCCTTCTTGTGACCTTTGTCTCTCCCTGTGTCGCCACATTGTCACCTCTGTGCCACTTATCAAATAAACTTAATATTCAGTGTAACACGTGCAGTCTCTAACATCGATTTAGAACCAAAGTTGAAGGCAACACAGCACGACTATAAGCAGGTCTGTCTCTGAAACCAACGGTATCTTACTCGTGTTATATAACTGTAATAAATTTGTAATGCGCCAATTCAAGATGCCTCTCCCAGATTTGAAGTGTCAGAAAGCAAACACATCAAGCTGTGAACGGAGCACTTCTAGCGATTATCAAAACCTAATTCAGCGTTTACCAGGTGTGATATTGTATGGACGATAGTGGTTCGAACTTTGGTACTTTTTCTACGATAATAGGCGTGATACTTTTATAATGGCCATAAAACAAGACTTTTATTCCCTGATAATAATGTCCTGAAATAATCACTTATAAAAATGATTATAAAAATAGTATAAAATTTTTTTGTGTTTTTTTTAACCATTAACAATGGAACCTGTTGTTTTAGATCTGTATTTGATTAGTTCTAAATAATGATATAAACTTGATAGCCTTTTTTCTCATTTTCTCCATATTAATTAATTTATTTGAAATTTATTGGCAATGACCTGCTGACTGCTGTCAAAAAAAAAAACAAAAACGCCGCACACTAAAACTTTATGGCCATATCACATGATACTAAGAGCTTTCAAAGACTTTCCTTCAGGAAACAATACCAGGAAAAAGAAGAGAGAGAAAGTGACATAAAGAATGGACAAGCCTGTCACTCAAAGAGATTTTATCCAATGTAAAAAACATAGGGTAATGGAGAAAGACGCTCGAGTGAGGTACCCCAGTGGCTCAACAGTGTACTAAGAGATATGTGAAGGTGATACTATTGGCTGATAATTCGTTTCGAATAATTCTAGTACTTAAAGAAACCGGGTAATACGACTTATCGCTTTAAAATAATCTCTTTCAAGATTTCTTTGTATCGAGCAGAAGAATCAACTTGTGGAACTATTGACCTGACGACGATCACTATGCATAGTAAATCATAATACAAACAATATCTTTTGGCTTAATCATGAACTAAATATTTGTCAAATATTTGTCAACAGAGACTTGCCTGTCTTGCAGACGTTTTACTTCTGACACCCTTTGTCTGTCTTGCCCGTCTAGCCTGTCTTGACTTTTTGTAAGCCGTTAGTTTTATTGTTTGTGATGTTTCCTCCAATAGACGTCTCACATCAGTCCACACTTTGTTGATAGTAGGATTTAGGGTTAGATCTGGCTTTTGTACTTTAATCAATAAAATACAGAAATAGAGAAAGAAACAAAGAAAGAAAGTTATATGAAGAAATGTGGTGGTGGTATCAAGAAACGTAAAGAAATGAAAAAAGTAAGTTATTTGAGTGTATTGATTTAAATAAAAATGATAAGGACGACTAGTTAACTAATTGATATAAAATTACTTTGTGTTTAAAGGGAATTTGGTAAAAAAATTTATTCTTAAAGTGCAAAATATCATATTACATGGTTTAGGGAACAATATTTCTTGTACGTATGTTATATATGTTAAAAAAGGTTGTTTATGAGTTTACATTCATTAGTGAAACTCTCCTATAGGCATGGCTGACCTTCTCTTTTCAATCCTTTTCTACCCAGCAATCCCCTTCTTTCCTCGTTCTATCCTGCCTCCAAAACCTTTTTTTTCTTGTTCTCTTTTTGTTTTATTCATTTCAAAAACTGTTGTTGTTCCATCCATCTCTTTCAATTTGCAGAATGAATATCTATTGAAGTTTGTCTTGAAGAAGCTTATCTCCCCTCTTAGCATGCACTTTAATTTTATTAGCACGTTCAATGGTGTCAGAATCAGGTCGCCAGATCCATGTCACAATGTACAAAAACATCTTCATTTTTTTTTCAAGATAAGATTATTTTATTTTTTTTTTACATTTTTTGAATATTTTGATATTTTTAGAATATTTGTGGACTTCAAAAAAAAAATACTGCCACGCACTTTATGACAAAAGGTACACTATTAATTTGACAAATTAATATAATTTTTTTAGGTAGATTATGGATGCTTGAAGCTTATTGAGTATTCGAGAATTATTTTTTTTTAGACATGATCGAAAGCTAAACGTTGAAGTGTTCCCACAGTGAACAGCAGACAGCAAGTTGTCTCAATGACTAGGTGAACACGTTTAATAACTGAGACCTCCAGACAATAACAAGTTCATGAAATCAAAGACAACAATAATGATCCTTAAGACATCAAAGAGAAATCATTTTCAATTTCTAATATTTTTTTTTAGCTAACAATTTTTTTTTTAGGAAAGAGCTTCCAAAAGGAAATCATGAAAATATTTGCAAGGCTTTGAAGTTATAAATAAAATGGCTAGCTTTTCGTTGAATAATACACTGTTCTGGAGTACTAGGGAAATTACTCTTGAATTAAGAGATTCTGGCTGTTTATGTCCACTCTGCTCTGTCCACACTGTTCTGTCCACTCTGTTCTTTCCACTCTGTTCTTTACACTCAGTTCTGTCCACTCTGTTCTGTCCACTCTGTTCTTTACACTCAGTTCTGTCCACTCTGTTCTGTCCACTCTGTTCAGTCCAATCAGTTCTGTTCACTCTGTTCTGTCCACTCTGTTCTGTCCACTCAGTTCTGTCCACTCTGTTCTGTCCACTCAGTTCTGTCCACTCTGTTCTGTCCATTATGTTCTGTCCACTCTGTTCTGTCCACTCAGTTCTGTCCACTCACTTCTGTCCACTCAGTTTTGTCCACTCAGTTCTGTCCACCCTGTTCTGTCCACTCAGTTCTGTCCACTCTGTTCTGTCCACTCAGTTCTGTCCACTCTGTTCTGTCCACTCTGTTTTGTCCACTCAGTTCTGTCCACTCAGTTCTGTCCACTCAGTTCTGTCCACTCAGTTCTGTCCACTCTGTTCTGTCCAGTCTGTTTTGTCCACTCAGTTCTGTCCACTCTGTTCTGTCCACTCTGTTTTGTCCACTCAGTTCTGTCCACTCTGTTCTGTCCACTCACTTCTGTCCACTCAGTTCTGTCCACTCTGTTCTGTCCACTCAGTTCTGTCCACTCTGTTCTGTCCACTCACTTCTGTCCACTCACTTCTGTCCACTCAGTTCTGTCCACTCACTTCTGTCCACTCAGTTCTGTCCACTCTGTTTTGTCCACTCTGTTCTGTCCACTCTGTTCTGTCCACTCAGTTCTGTCCACTCAGTTCTGTCCACTCAGTTCTGTCCACTGTTGTGATTTTTGGCTTTTTAGGAAGAATAAGGAAAAGTAAGGGTCAATATGTTAGAGGCTTTAACAAGATTTTATTATTGTAACATTTTTTTGTGTCACGTGACGTGTGGCTGTTTTAATTAGGAGTGCCTTTCTCTTGCCGTAAACACAAATCATCTTCTTGTTGTCTGGTACCCAGGGCGATTCACTTTAACTATAAATCCGATTAGGTACTTCAATAATTTTCGCTGTTTCTACCATAACTGGTTTTATTTTCATCCATGATCTTAACGTTCAAAGTCTTGCACTGACCTAGATTTCATTCAGCACGACAGAAGTTTCGTTTCTGTTTGCGTGATGTCTCATCCCTGAAGTGGCTCACGTGACAGGGATACAAGCTAGACATCAGGATGGTATTGGTAAGTCTTAAATCGGTTATTAGGAAGGTTTGTTTGTTAATTTTTTTAATTTTTTTTTTCTACTAGTAGCCAGTTTTTAAATAGTTGAAGAGGTAAATTATTTTGTTCACTTTTAAAGTGGATTTGGAATGTCCCTAAAGTTTAAAAGGCAGGTCAGCAAAAAAACATAAACCGGGTGTTTAGTCTCTTGCAATGTAGAATTTCAGGATGGCCTGACAGATTTTTAATAAAAATAATTATAATTTGGCATTGTCTTCGAGTTCAAATATTAAAGATATGTGTTCATGTGATTATATTGACCCAGTGATTACATACATGTTTATATCAAACGAATATTCACATTGGATAAGAGTAACAGTAATAATAACATGGTACAATCACTAAATTTAATGACGCTTCAGAAATAAAAAAGTAAAGTAGCAATAACACATTGAACCATAATTTACAAATTCAAAAACAAAATATAATAAAATATTTAGAAAGACTCAATATAAAAGCATATTTCTTATTCCATATTCTAGGACAAATTCATACTAGCGCTCCTTCTTCCTTAATGCCGATAGAGCATGGTTTGGGTTGCCTGAATCAGTCAGGAAAACCAACAACTTAAGAGAGTTTAAGTCATTGATTAACATGCATAACTAGCTTGACACATGAGACACATTGGGCGTTCTTATCCTCTCCCTTTGAAGCAACGTTTGTATTTTGTAAGATAAGATAAGATAAGAATTTGTCACTTTTATTGCAGACAGGGAAGCCATCTGCTGGAGGTCTCTGTGTGAAACACTTCAAAACATTCTGTTTGTGCTAAATATTTTTACAGTGGAAATTAAATTGCGCAGACCAAAACCACTCTTTATGCTAAATGTCTACCGAAGTGGCGCTGAAGTCTGAGACGTCTGCGTACCACAGAAAGCTCTAGATGTTGATTGCAAATGAGAGTTTCTATCTTCTAGACTGGCTGCTGACCAATGCTATTAAGTCAAGTCTACAACTTACTTCTAGACTGGCTGCTGACCAATGCTATTAAGTCAAGTCTACAACTTACTTCTAGACTGGCTGCTGACCAATGCTATTAAGTCAAGTCTACAACTTACTTCTAGACTGGCTGCCGAGCAAGGCTATTAAGTCAAGTCTACAACTTACTTCTAGACTGGCTGCTGACCAATGCTATTAAGTCAAGTCTACAACTTACTTCTAGACTGGCTGCCGATCAATGCTATTAAGTCAAGTCTACAACTTACTTCTAGACTGGCTGCTGACCAATGTTATTAAGTCAAGTCTACAACTTACTTCTAGACTGGCTGCCGATCAATGCTATTAAGTCAAGTCTACAACTTACTTCTAGACTGGCTGCTGACCAATGTTATTAAGTCAAGTCTACAACTTACTTCTAGACTGGCTGCCGACCAATGCTATTAAGTCAAGTCTACAACTTACTTCTAGACTGGCTGCCGACCAATGCTATTAAGTCAAGTCTACAACTTACTTCTAGACTGGCTGCCGAGCAAGGCTATTAAGTCAAGTCTACAACTTACTTCTAGACTGGCTGCCGACCAATGCTATTAAGTCAAGTCTACAACTTACTTCTAGACTGGCTGCCGAGCAAGGCTATTAAGTCAAGTCTACAACTTACTTCTAGACTGGCTGCTGACCAATGTTATTAAGTCAAGTCTACAACTTACTTCTAGACTGGCTGCTGACCAATGTTATTAAGTCAAGTCTACAACTTACTTCTAGACTGGCTGCTGACCAATGTTATTAAGTCAAGTCTACAACTTACTTCTAGACTGGCTGCTGACCAATGTTATTAAGTCAAGTCTACAACTTACTTCTAGACTGGCTGCCGACCAATGCTATTAAGTCAAGTCTACAACTTACTTCTAGACTGGCTGCCGACCAATGCTATTAAGTCAAGTCTACAACTTACTTCTAGACTGGCTGCCGACCAATGCTATTAAGTCAAGTCTACAACTTACTTCTAGACTGGCTGCCGACCAATGCTATTAAGTCAAGTCTACAACTTACTTCTAGACTGGCTGCCGAGCAATGCTATTAAGTCAAGTCTACAACTTACTTCTAGACTGGCTGCTGACCAATGCTATTAAGTCAAGTCTACAACTTACTTCTAGACTGGCTGCCGAGCAATGCTATTAAGTCAAGTCTACAACTTACTTCTAGACTGGCTGCCGACCAATGCTATTAAGTCAAGTCTACAACTTACTTCTAGACTGGCTGCCGAGCAATGCTATTAAGTCAAGTCTACAACTTACTTCTAGACTGGCTGCCGACCAATGTTATTAAGTCAAGTCTACAACTTACTTCTAGACTGGCTGCTGACCAATGCTATTAAGTCAAGTCTACAACTTACTTCTAGACTGGCTGCCGACCAATGTTATTAAGTCAAGTCTACAACTTACTTCTAGACTGGCTGCCGACCAATGTTATTAAGTCAAGTCTACAACTTACTTCTAGACTGGCTGCCGACCAATGTTATTAAGTCAAGTCTACAACTTACTTCTAGACTGGCTGCCGACCAATGTTATTAAGTCAAGTCTACAACTTACTTCTAGACTGGCTGCCGACCAATGTTATTAAGTCAAGTCTACAACTTACTTCTAGACTGGCTGCCGACCAATGTTATTAAGTCAAGTCTACAACTTACTTCTAGACTGGCTGCTTACCAATGCTATTAAGTCAAGTCTACAACTTACTTCTAGACTGGCTGCCAACCAATGTTATTAAGTCAAGTCTACAACTTACTTCTAGACTGGCTGCCGACCAATGTTATTAAGTCAAGTCTACAACTTACTTCTAGACTGGCTGCCGACCAATGTTATTAAGTCAAGTCTACAACTTACTTCTAGACTGGCTGCCGACCAATGTTATTAAGTCAAGTCTACAACTTACTTCTAGACTGGCTGCTTACCAATGCTATTAAGTCAAGTCTACAACTTACTTCTAGACTGGCTGCCGACCAATGTTATTAAGTCAAGTCTACAACTTACTTCTAGACTGGCTGCTTACCAATGTTATTAAGTCAAGTCTACAACTTACTTCTAGACTGGCTGCCGACCAATGTTATTAAGTCAAGTCTACAACTTACTTCTAGACTGGCTGCTTACCAATGCTATTAAGTCAAGTCTACAACTTACTTCTAGACTGGCTGCCGACCAATGTTATTAAGTCAAGTCTACAACTTACTTCTAGACTGGCTGCCGATCAATGCTATTAAGTCAAGTCTACAACTTACTTCTAGACTGGCTGCTTACCAATGCTATTAAGTCAAGTCTACAACTTACTTCTAGACTGGCTGCCGACCAATGCTATTAAGTCAAGTCTACAACTTACTTCTAGACTGGCTGCTTACCAATGCTATTAAGTCAAGTCTACAACTTACTTCTAGACTGGCTGCCGACCAATGCTATTAAGTCAAGTCTACAACTTACTTCTAGACTGGCTGCCGACCAATGTTATTAAGTCAAGTCTACAACTTACTTCTAGACTGGCTGCCGACCAATGCTATTAAGTCAAGTCTACAACTTACTTCTAGACTGGCTGCCGACCAATGTTATTAAGTCAAGTCTACAACTTACTTCTAGACTGGCTGCCGACCAATGCTATTAAGTCAAGTCTACAACTTACTTCTAGACTGGCTGCCGACCAATGTTATTAAGTCAAGTCTACAACTTACTTCTAGACTGGCTGCCGACCAATGTTATTAAGTCAAGTCTACAACTTACTTCTAGACTGGCTGCCGACCAATGTTATTAAGTCAAGTCTACAACTTACTTCTAGACTGGCTGCCGACCAATGTTATTAAGTCAAGTCTACAACTTACTTCTAGACTGGCTGCCGACCAATGTTATTAAGTCAAGTCTACAACTTGGTGTATTAAACCAAAAGAACAGTAAAAAAAAATTCTGAATCGAATTTCGGCCCTCGTTCAACACCAGTGTCATAACGCCAAAGTAACGTCCACAAGAGACTAACAATAATTGACATTAAAGGGGGTGGGGCCCAAAATATGGCCCGATACTTCACCAGCCAGAACCGCCACCGCCAAGCTGTGTGAGAAAAAATGTAGGCCACACGTATCTGGGCAGCAGACGACACGTTATTATTTTTTACAACTCTCCAATTTGAACAGAAATACGCTTCGCCTGGTCACTCGATGACGTCATGTCACCCACTTTGTTAGCAGAACCGGAGACGATTTCGGTGTTCACCGGTATCGATCTCAAACAGACAATGCAGTTCCAGCACAAGACGGTATTCGATTTCCTGAGTAATGGTTTACGGTTCGTCTGCACTGCGATCCAAGAACCACGTGTCTCACAGTAGGGGGCAACCTCGACCTGTTTCCCAATTATAAACCTCGTATCGACACACACTCACACACTCCTAGTCCTTCTCTCTCTCTTCCCCACAGTCTCATTGAAAAGCACACACACACACAAAAGCATGTTACTCATTTCCAAAAAGAAAACAAATATTAACAGAATTTTAATAGTTTTGACCTTGAAGAAAACCCGAGTCATGACGTCATTGTTTTACAAACGTTACTAAAGGGAGAGAACAAAAGTCTCTGAGTAGCTGCCCTTGTTGCTAATGAAGTTGTACTCAACTTGTGTTTTCTGTTGCCTTAAAAAGTTGTTGGGGTAATTTAGTATAAAAGAATATCAAATACCTCATTAGTTGTTCATATACTGACCAGGTATAAAAACATCCTTGGCGGGTAACTCTAATTTAGCACACTTTTTTTAAGGGTGTAAATCCAGAGCTCCCTGGTCATGATCCCATTCTTAAATGCTTGTGAATCTTGGACACAGAATGCAGAAGTAGACAGGAGGATCCTAACAATGGTATCACATACAAAGACCGCATCACAAACGATTAGAGACAGAATTAGTACAGCGATTTTAACATAACGCTGACCAGGTAACTACTGTCAAAAAACGCAAAACTCCATGGCCTTATTCTTATCATAAGGTCCTCATGACTTGCAGAGACCTTCCTTCAGGGAACAATACCAGGAAAAGAAGAAGAGGCAGACAGAGAAAGCGATGGGAAGACAACACTAGAGAATGGACGGGTCTGTCATTCAAAGAGATTCTATTTAATCCAAAGAGAGGAATGGAGAAAGACGGATGGTGTCCCAACGGTCTAACAGACTAAGAGATAGGTCATGTAAGGCGCCCTGAATGTTAGACACATAAGTGATAACTGAAACATTTCTTTCTTGACACAGCGATACACACAATAAAAAGAAAAGTTGCTGGCACGGACAATTTTTTCTTCTTTTTTTTTGCTTAAATTACTCCGCGCGTCCTCATTACTCATTTATTATTAATTGTTGAGCACTTTAAAAACAAGCGCTTCTTGGTTTGCAACAGTTGATTGAGTTATCAACATCCTAATGATGATTGTGTTTGTAGAGAACTGCAATCTTTAAAATGTGTTTACAGCCCTGCCATTTCCACCACCTTGGTCATCGACTACGTCATCACTGACTGTCCATTAGACTTCCACACAATGACGTCTGTATTTAAACAAAGATGAGACAAATTTGTGGAAATCGATGACAAGCCCGTGAATCACCAACTGTTGAGATGAATCACCTGGAATAAGAGCATATCTGGCGCCCGGTGCACGGCACTTCATTGGTGCTCCAGCAACCCCCCCCCCCCCACCCCCCAACAGGTTTCAGAAACATGACATAGCAATATAGACTTACATATAGAATGTATTAAATAATAAGAATACACTACAAATAACAATAGAGTATAGAACTGGTATGGAGTGTCTGCGTGTATGTGTGCTTCTATGGTGACGGTGAGATAAACATGGCGATTGGTTGGTGGCTCTGCAGTGTGTGCAAGATAAGCAGCAATGTCGTCACCTGTCTTGAATGCCAAAGAGAAAAGCCTTGTTTTTATAGAGAGTTCAATTTGGTTAAAAAAAAAATTTATACTGTAGTCTACTTGATTTATCTCATTTTATTTGAAGTTCAATTTGTTTATATTGTAATGAAAGTTATATTCAGTCACATACCCAGAAATGTCGTACCGGTGGAAAAGTGTACAATTAATGTTTACATTTAATAGAGCTACTCTATCAGTACAATTAATGTTTACATTTAATAGAGCTACTCTATCAGTACAATTAATGTTTACATTTAATAGAGCTACTCTATCAGTACAATTAATGTTTACATTTAATAGAGTTACTCTATCATTGTACAATTAATGTTTACATTTAATAGAGCTACTCTAGCATTGTACAATTAATGTTTACATTAAATAGAGCTACTCTATCAGTGTACAATTAAAGTTTACATTTAATAGAGTTACCTAATCATGGCCAGATAAGATCTTAAGGTTGGAAAAATTATGTCTTCAGAATCTTAATTTTTTCCCCTCTACCCGTGACGCCCTTCTGAGTGTGGCGCCCTTCTGAGTGTGGCGCCCTGATCAAAATGCGCTCCTTTGCCCTTTCACTATACCTTTGCTCTACATAAACGAATTAGTTTATTTCAAACAAAGATATTAATCACGTATTGTGATCAAGTAACATGTTTCAAACAAAGATATCGTTCTGGTATAGACACTCTTACCGTATAACTATTAGAAAATATTTAATATTATAATCTAATTCGGTGTTACAAACATTGTACTCTTGACCATGGGTCATTTCTGATGAAACAATTACGACTCTGTTTGACCGATTAGTTCGAACTTTCCTCTGTTATTTTATTTCTCCATCCACAGTCAAAGTGTATGGACTAGTATAAATCAATTATTTTGTCCACAGCAATGGAAATCAGAAACGACGTACTGGTGGTGGAAAATATGGACTTAGCTGACCATTACTTAGCTAGCCTACTGGCACCAACCTGACTCGTCCTAATCTAGTTGAGAAAACTCAATTGTCTCCTTCCAGACGATCAGTAGAACTGACACTTGGAGGTCTGGAACATAGAATTGTTTCTTAAAACTTTTCTGTAGCATCGTATCTTCTTATCTTATATATTACAGACGTTACTTCAAAAAGAGGATAATTACGTCCCACGCATTTAATGTGTCAATCGTGTCATGTATGTGAAACAATGACTTAGTCTCTGTTATGTCGTTGGTTTTCCTGGCTGATTCAGGCAACCCATTACATTCTCTAATGGCACTAGGGAAGGAGGAGCACTTGTAAGACTATGCTCTAGCATAAGGAATAAGAAACATGCCTCTATCTTTTGTGTCTTTCTGAGTATTTCAGTAGGTTTTGGTTTTCTATCTGTAACTTATGGTTCAATATTTTATGTATTTTTTAGTGATTTTTACTAAAGGTGTTACTCTAATCACATTGGAATATTCGTTTGTTATAAATCTCACTGCTCTCTTTTGTATTTTTTCTAGTTTCTTAGATTTAAAAATTTTTTTTTTTTTTTGAGTTGAGGAATCCCAAACAGAGAATACATATTCTAATAGTTGCCTAACTAAAGTTAAATAGTACTTTATTATGTTCGTGTTTGGTTTGTTAAAAATTCTTAAAATAAACATAATTTCATCAACATGGGGATTTCATGATAACTTTTCATTCATTATTACAACTAGATATTGTATTGAAAAAGAAAGATATACTATATATTGCAGCCCAGAGCTCTTTCTCAGAACAAGAATGTGTTTGTGCACTTTCCAGCATTGCAGAACTATGTCTTCCAAGCTCTTCACATTCTGGCTCAGTTCTTTATTTAGTTGACTACCTTGATGGTCACTGTAGCGTCCTTGACATTGTTGAATAACACTATATTACTCTACCGAAGCCAAGCGCAGACTGGACTTTGGGTAGCCTACCATTTAAGTCATAATTTTCTGTATCACCGTTGTATGGTCACCTTTTCTACTTCCTCTAAAGCTCAATTGCTCGTTTCTGTATTTAGACTAACCTAAGAAATGAGCCCCTTATTTTCTCAACACTAACAAACGTACATAGAATATAATGCATGATGAGTAGGCCTATCAGAGTTTTGATCTGAGAACCGAGGAAACTAGCTGAGAGCTGGGTAACTTTCGGCTGCCTTGAGAGCATCAGTGTTGGAACCTATTGCCTTGAATTGTGTATACTGGATATCTATATATGTGATACTTGTAACGTAATCGATGGCAGCAATGTCGTAGTGTTCATTATGTGTTGGAACACAGTCATGTATTTATACGATAAATAAAATATTTAAACAAACTTGTTCAAAGGTTTCTGAGAGGGAAAATTCATACAAAATGTTCATTGCACAGGGCAGCCATAGATGTATAGTTTAAAAATGTTGCCTATAAATTAATACATTAAAGGGACACAACCATATTTTAAAAATATCATTTCTATTTAGAAAGTGGAAAGACTTCATATATGTCCGTATTGGTATTGATAAGTTTGTGGACAAATAAAAGATAATCATTGTTACTGTTAACAAAATATATATTGTATAATTTAATAAATTTAATATATTTTTTAGAGCTTTAAAAAAATGTGAACGTAGACAAATAATTATATTTCCTAGCGTTTTGCACTAATATATGTAACATATAAATATAAACATATGTAATATATAAAACATGTAACACTGGAACAACAGCCGGTGAAATAAATCGGTCTACCATGTTGTATAAAGGATAACTACAACATGCTCTAATAATAACTACTAAACAGAACACCAGACCTGGGACACACTGAGTGACTTATACAAACAGACATTCACGCTATCTGCTGTGTCATGCATCTGCTGAACCTCTGATCAATGTGAATCCCTTTAGCTGATAAGTCACTTAATGTTGAGATTCACATCCGAGTGATTCACACGAGTTGCGAATTAAAATATATGCTGATACTATTATTTAAGCAAAGCACGCGCTTGTTGCAAAAGTCCCAAAACCTGTGCTCACTGCCCAGAACAACATAACTTCTCTATCCTCTAAACATTGCTGCTCTCCACGCCTTGTAGTTAACGCCAAAGCTGGTGTGCGCGTGACAACCAAATGTAATTACCCATGTAACAGTAGGACTATATCTCATCACGTGACTTGGATTTATTATAGTTTTTTTTTTGTTTTTTTTTTTTGCTGTGGTAAAGTATTATGGAACAGCGACTCGATAAATGGGCTCCAGACTGATGCCATTAGAAATACTGATTCCAAGCTTTTTTTTTATTCAATAGTCAAGAAAAAAAAAGTAAAAAATAAAAGGCGAAGAACCTGGTTGTAAAATTCAGCAAGAAAGTACGTTCCATCATATGTGTAAAGTTGGCGACCTGTTTTATGTTAAACACTTATTCCATATTTTTATACTTGTCTTCTGTTATAAACAGGCAGCGGCGTGATGGATTTACATAACACTGCTTACACTTTTGCGTGTTGGACTGTCAATTGGGAATAATATGTTGCTAATGTTAAAGACAGTTATTATTTTTTACTTTTCAAGGAATATTTGGTTCTAGGTCTATAAGGAATTATTTATCGAATGGTGTCTCTAAGAATACAGATACTGTTCAATTATTACATTTATATAATGTGGCATGTTTATACAGGTATATAGAGACTATAAGACTTAATATTTTATAATGTAAAGAATATTTTCTCCTAATAAAACAGTCTATTATATTGATATGTGCACCATAGTCACTGAACAAAGATCTGTTCATACGGCCTTAGCTCAAATATATTAAAGAAAGTTATAGCGCGCTGTTCCCTGGGCACCCATTTGATGATAAGTACAAGAGGGCCACCGTAGTTTGTCAAGTATAGGTCGAATGTAGGTTTGAGAGGGAGACAATGATCAAGGATTTTTTTTTCAGAGGAGAGAGAGAGAGAATGAGAGGGAATGTGATAGATAGATAGATAGATAGATAGATAGATAGATAGACAGACAGACAGAAAGACGGACGGATGGACAGACAAGATACGGACAGACATACATACATACATACATACATACATACAGACAGACAGACAGTCAGTCAGACAGATAGATAGATAGATAGATAGATAGATAGATAGATAGATAGATAGATAGATAGATAGATAGACACAAAGACGGACAGAAAGACGGAAGGACGGACGGACAGACAGACAGACATACAGAAATACGGACAGATAGACAGACAGAGAGATAGATAGATAGATAGATAGATAGATAGATAGATAGATAGATAGATAGATAGATAGATAGATAGATAGATAGATAGATAGATAGATAGACACTGTAATCTACACTTAGACTTCTGGAACTAGAAAAAAATAGTACTCCTCTGATGTACGGTCTACAATCTATGATCTCCAGGCATTGACTGGCATGCTAGTTATATCCCAAAGTAATTCTGTTTCCTCAGATTTCCATCGCATATTTCGTTCCACGACCCCTAATAAATTTGGCCTCAGAGATCATGGTAGCCTATAAAAGAAGGCCACGGGGGGGCTCATGTGTGGTCGAGGGTTCAGGGACAATCGGAAATAATGTATTTATCTCTTGTTGCGGGAGCCTATAAGTTGACGGTGAATCAATTGGCTGATTCGTTTATTGATTTTAAGTCACTTCCACAGTTGACTCATATCTTTGTTCTGTCCCTAAAGATCTGGTGGTGCAGCGAGTGAGTCTTTTGTATGATTCACTCTTCATCCACATGATTTAGACAAGTCACGGCTACAGCAACTTGCTGCTTCTTTTAGAGTTGTGGAAAGGATAACTTGTATTCATAACTTGTATGACTCATGACTCCAAATAATTTTACTATAATAATTGTTAATGATAAGTAACGAACTCTCGGGTCCAAGTTCGCCCCAATGGAAGGTTCACTCCGACTCTTATTTTAGTAAAAATGATAAATTACAACTACAATGTCAAATTCACAATGACAAAGTTTTGTAATTCATATCAGGGCAATAGTGTGAATGTCTATTTACATAGGATACACTAATAGTTATTGTGTCAGCTGACTTTCAGAGCCTCGGCTAACGCCAAAACACATTTTTTTGTTTATCATTTCATGTCCATTGAATGTTATTCAGATGAACGGCTGTTGGGTTTGTGTTTATTGCTATGTTCCACAACAGCGGAATAACATTAAAATGTAGAGACATCAGAACTGAAAAATACTATATATTTTTTTTTTAAAGACAAGTCTCTCTGTCTTATTATCATATATGACAGTAATATTTAAAGATACAAAATATGAAATACCCTTTTTTTTTAAAAAAAGAATGTAGGTTTACCTAATGGAAAGAACTGCACTTACAACTATATATCTCAATAATGTATGTGTTACTTTCCTTATTCAATGTCATACAAAATAATTAATTACCTATAATTAATTGGCTAATTAGAAAATTTTTAAATTGATATTTTAAGTTTTAACTTGATCCGAGAATGGTTGTGGGAGAAATAAAGTGTTTTAGTTATGTAAGGGGATGAAACTCTACATATTTAGCTGAATCTGTGATTTCTGAAGGATTAATGTCCTTTGTTGGTATCAAACAGAATAATTAATTACCAATACATTAATTGACCATTGTTTTTTTTAGCGGCCCCGAAAGGGGAAAAGACTCTATTAGTTTTGTGTGGAATGTCTGTCCATCCGTCCGTCCGTCCTTCCCGTTTAGATCTCGTAAACTAGAAAAGACTGAAAATCCGACATCTTAATATTTTAGAGCATTCAAAGTTCTGATACAACGGCTACTTTTTTCTTTTCTGAAAGCGGAAAATATAATTTTTAAATCACAAATGCAAGTAGTTTTTTTTTTTTCATAAATATACACCATTTTTTATAAATATTCACTATTAATAGTAACAAACAGGTAAGCTCTGTCATACCAACCACTACAATTACACACACACACACAAAAGTTTACTTTTTTTTTTGAAGAGAATAAAAAAACAATTTAGTATATATATAAGTTGGACAATTTAAAATAACAATTAATAAGTAGTGTTTTTTTTTCATATTATCGCGTGAACTGCAGTATGCTACCACTATAGAACACTTAACTAAAGGAATTTTGTTTAACAGAAATGTTTTTTATTCTTGAGGATCTGGATAAAAGATTAACCCTTTGCAAGACAATTAGATCAATTAAAAATTCATTATAAGACATCAGTTAGGCCAGGTTCACATCTAACTTCACATTCACTTTCACCTATCCCTTCGTCTGCTGAACCGCTGGGGCACAACACAAGATCTGTCAACCTTCTTTCTCCATTCTTCTCTGTCATTTGTCTTTCATAGAATTCCATTCTGATGTTCTTCTGAAAAACCTGCCTGGGTGGACCACTTTGGGGGTCGATTTTGAGTTTGTGTTTCCACACAAACTGTCTTTGTAGCCATGTTTTTTTTTATTGATTTGTGTCTTGTCTCTGCCAATAAATAATTGTGCAAAGTTTCAACTCGACCTTACAATGAGTGTAGCAGAAATAGCGTAGTCAAATATTTTATCAGACAGACAAATAGACAAACAGAGTGAGGTGATATAAGCTTTGTACAAGTAACATTTTTGTATCGAAAAAAAACAACGCCTTTTTTATGCATCCATTTCGAATGACTAAAGAAATCAATTACATTTTTTAAGATCTACGAAAGAAATACAAATAAATATTATTATGGCCCGTCAATTTTTAGCAGCCCCAGAAAAGTGAAAAGACGCTATTAGTTTTGTGTGGCCAGTCTCAGAAACTAAAAGAGAAAATGAAAATCGGACATCATGATATTTTAGATTATTCAAAGTATTGATGCAACGGCTACTTTTTCTTTTCCGAAAGTGAACCATTTAATTTTTAAAATTATATATGCAAGCAGATTTTTCAAAAAATTACACCACTTTTTAATGAAAAACTTCAGGGGAGGTAACGTTTTGTAAAAGGTCATGGACTCCTTCATTAACAACTTAAGCTTCATTCATAGATTCGCGTATTGGTAAACAAAATGGTAAAAGTGTTAATGGTTCATTATAAAATATATTTTCCATTTATTAACTAACTCATTGAATAGAATACTGATTCCAATTTTATTTTGATACGAACCTCGTTTTAGTTACAAGTTTAAAAAATAACGAACTACTTTTATAGCGCGCAGTTTTGGCATATTTCTATTATAGGGGCCTTCACTTGACAGACTAAATAAGACTTAATAGAGCTCAGATCAAGATATATTTATAATATATATATATATTATAAATGTATCGATAATTTGAACAAAATTGTAATTATTAAGGCAATAATTTATCTTCTGACAGCTTAGAGGTGCAGATTTAAGTATTATCTTTATTTATTATGTAAACAATAGTATCACATTCATTAAGAAATGAATCGGATACAAACAGCACATAGTACACCATTACCCGGTAACAAAAGGACTACTATTCATCATCATAACATTGGCCTAGGTCTAGTAATTTTAGATTAAACGTGTAAATTCATACGAGTTCTAGTTTAGATATAGTAGATTCTATATCTAGATTCTATATCTAGTTCTAGATCTAGATCTAGAATTAGATCTACACTTAGATCTAGACTTAGATCTAGATATAGACTTAGATCTAACTCTGTCAACCTTCTTTCTCCATTCTTCTCTGAAACTAGGTCTAGGTCTAGCTAGATCTATGTCTAGTTTGTATGACAAATCACAATGGAGATATTAATTTTTATTAGCGATGGGAAGTCTTGTGAAGTCATTTGTACACAATTGTAGCTTCAAGTAGGTCAAGAATTATGTTTTTTTGGTGTTACACATCTATGCCATTTTGTTAGAAGAATAAATCTTTTTTAGTTTCTCTTTAGTACATTGTAACATGGTATTAATTATGAATACATGAATAAGGTTAATACTTATTATTTAAAAAAATATAAGTGTACGCTAAATGAATATATGGAGATGCGGTGGCTGAATGGTAAAGCAATTGGAACCGAAAGCCCCGTGTTAGAATCCTTGTGAAGACTCTTGGTGGACCACTTCTGGTCCGATTTTGAGTTTGTGTTTCCACACAAACTGTCTTTGAAACCTTTTTCCCTTTATTTTTTTCACTAGCTCCTTACAAAAAAACAAATCTGCATATTCTCATCACGTGTATTAACTCATTGAAAAATTAGGAAATAATACATTCAAATATAATACACACATGTTCAGAAGTACTTGCATAATAAAACAAACATTTACACACTTAAAACACTCTAGCCAGGGATTTGTGTCTCAGTAAAGTAATTCCCTTTCAGACTTTGCGATCTATATGACACATGCTTTAAAGGTCATCTATTTCTGTGGCCCACCTTTAACTAGGGTATAATGTGGCTAGCACAACGACCAACAACCTTTACTTTTCCCCAATTAAAGATGCCCATTAGAGTTGCGTGGACTCGGAGGCAGACTAAAGATTCCTAAATTAAAAAAAAAATCCCAGTCTTCACCAGAATTTGAGCCTGGGATGCTCGGTTCTAAAGACAAGCACTTTACCGCTCAGCCACCGCGCCTCGTCATAGTAAGCTCAGACACTCTGACATTATGTGAGAAAACTCCTTCTGCCTGCTTTCGGAATTACAGATGTGCATTATGTCTAGCTTCAGGATGACACTGGTATACAAAGAACGTCACAGCGGAGCACGTGACCCGTGAGAACAACATACAACACCGGAGACAGTGTCCCACAAAGCTTCTCACCAATGCATGTGAAAAAGTCACACAAGACCTTTAACGACGTCACACCTGTAACTGCGTCAGTGTCCATACGAGACCAGTGACGTGTCCATACTTGACTGGTGACAGTGTCTACATAAAACCAGTGACAGTGTCACACTATGCCCGTGTCACACCAGGCCTGACACACACACTGCATTAACTCACCGAGCGACTCATAGCAGCACACCACCCCCCACCCCTCGCACTCCTCTCTTTCTCCTTCTATATTTGTTTTGCTTTCCACTTCAGTTATTGACGAGACAGTGTGTATGGGTGTTTGTGTGTGTATGTGTGTGTATATTTGTCCTCCCCCTCCCCTCCCCCCGTGAGTTTATTTGCTCGCCATACTGCGAGTAATGCTGGCGAGAATTTTCCGATCTTTTGATGTGGAGCAAGAACGGTACGCCATCTGGCGCCCTGAGTGAGCGCTTGGAAGTCGGACGTGACTAATGACTCATGCACCCACGCCAGATAGCAGCCGACATGGTACTTAATTTCTGCGTCCTGTTAGTGAGCAGAGATACGGTCATTTCAACATGCAATACTGCACCCACTTTCTGCGAATCTTAAGCTGCACTGAATTTTTTTTTTTCATTTTAAATAAGCAGTTGGTGGAGGTGGGGTTAAAGAAGTGTAGAGTTTATTTAAATTAGCTTGTATCTCCAGTCGTCTCCCTCTCTTATCTTTGTAGTTGAACATGACCCGCCGTCGCTCAATACCATCCTGTTCTTACCATTCGTTTCATTTGTCATTAGCTTCTTGACATTTCATGTTTCCTTATGTTTTCATTTTGTATGACGTTATGTTGTATTATGTTATGTTGTATTGTGTCATGTTGTATAATCTCGTGCTGTAATGTTGAATGATTATTTTGATAATGTTTTGTTATATGATGTTGAATAATGTTATGTTTAATGAGGTTATGTTGTATGGAAGTCATGTTGTATGTCGTATGATGTTGTGTTATTAAGATGTCATGGTTTATGATGTCATGTGATATTATGTTATAGCTTATGATACCATGTTGAAGAGTATTGTGTTTAGTGAGGTCATGCCGTATGTCGCCATCTTGTATAATATTATACGTGTATGATATGATTTTGTCTGATGACATTTTTATGATCTATTTTGTCGGGGCTATATGTCCGCGTGGTTTTGCATAGAACCTCTCATGTTATACGCCACGTTGTATGATGTCATGTTATATGATGTCATGTTGTATGATGTCATGTTGTATGATGGCAAGTTGTATGATGTCATGTTGTATGGTGTCATGTTATATGATGTCATGTTGTATGAGTATATGCAGCATGATGTCCTGTTGTTTGTTTCTTCTCCTCTACATATTACGACACTGCTTTTAAAAGTGACCCTCTTATCTGTTTTATGATATTGCATTTGTCATTATATTTTTTTTATTCTGACACTTCCATTTCTTTTTCATTTGACAATATATGTAGTAGAGTTGCCATGCTTCTAGTCAAATCTTTAAACATGTATAAAACTGACCCTATTGCTGTCTCATTACCATCTAATTAAAACTAAGGATAACAAGATAATTAGTAAAACCAGTTTCCCACAAGTTTCAAGTTCCATTTAACTTTTGGTACGAAATGTACAACTAAGATTTATTTTTAAAATAAATTAAAGCAACAAAAAACAAATAAAAACACTTGACTAGGTTAACCCTTCAACACCCAACACTCTGTATTAAATAATCACGTGGTATTGATTCCCCCCCCCTCCATCCTCACCTCTTTTACCTCCACGCCTCCCCCTCCTTATAGATTGTGTCACACTTTTTTTTTTATTGCCAGTGTCAATCTTTCTTTTGCAAGTGTCAAAAGTTGGGGCGGCGACTGCGACATACATCCAGCCATCAATGGTCCCTGCAGTAACTTGAATCAGGTCGAGACATATTGATCCTAGGCACCCCCTTCACAAGCCCCACTCCTGAACACCAATTAAACCAATTACATTGAGCGTATTGCCAGAGTGAAACACAAATTAAAATATTTAGACTTCTGATAGCGTTGAATAAAAAATAAATAATTGGCAACACGAAAACTTAGACCCTACAAATAAATAAAAACCTGGCAACACGAAAACTTAGACCCTACAAATAAATAAAAACCTGGCAACACGAAAACTTAGACCCTACAAATAAATAAAAACCTGGCAACACGAAAACTTAGACCCTACAAATAAATAAAAACCTGGCAACACGAAAACTTAGACCCTACAAATAAATAAAAACCTGGCAACACGAAAACTTAGACCCTACAAATAAATAAAAACCTGGCAACACGAAAACTTAGACCCTACAAATAAATAAAAACCTGGCAACACGAAAACTTAGACCCTACAAATAAATAAAAACCTGGCAACACGAAAACTTAGACCCTACAAATAAATAAAAACCTGGCAACACGAAAACTTAGACCCTACAAATAAATAAAAACCTGGCAACACGAAAACTTAGACCCTACAAATAAATAAAAACCTGGCAACACGAAAACTTAGACCCTACAAATAAATAAAAACCTGGCAACACGAAAACTTAGACCCTACAAATAAATAAAAACCTGGCAACACGAAAACTTAGACCCTACAAATAAATAAAAACCTGGCAACACTAAAACTTAGACCCTACAAATAAATAAAAACCTGGCAACCTGAAAATAAGTGGAGTTCCACTAGTATCTGATCCTTGTTGATGTCTAAGAGCTGAGCCGAAGGCTCTTCGAGCTCTAAGTTTGAAAAAAAACCTGTTTGGACGCCAAACAGTAAAAAAAAAAAAAACCTGTGTGAACACACAGTTCTGTTTGGGAGAGACCCTAGACAATGCCTATGTAAGGCATTGCTGCTGACCGATGCGTTCGGCCCCCGACACGTGGACTAGAGACACGGCCGAAGGCCGAGAATGCACCGGGGACTTCTGCCATTTTCCTTCAATGTACCAAGCTAACTGTGCGGGGTCCGCCATTTATGTAACGGTCCCTTTGAGGAACAGCGCATGGATTGGTGACGTGTTTGTGGGGACTTTTTTACAACCCCGCCCGTGCACTGAGTGGACTCTCGTCTACCCGTGGGCATCCCCACGGGAGTCCTGTGTTGCTACCCATTTAGCCTAGCCAATTCCTCAAATGGCCGTTTCCACGCGGGCGCCACGATGAGGCAGGGCAACGTGCCCGCGAGTATCTGATCCTGAGAAATTGAAAGAAATATTTGATGTTGAACTTTGACATTTTAAGATATAAAGGTAATTGGAAATATGAGATTCTATTTGATTTACTTGCTTTTCTCTATAATAAATATAGCCCTTGGCCAATGTATTTGTATAGAACAGAGTGTCTAGACGTGCTACAACATTCTATTCATGTAAGAGACTAAGTTTAAATGTTGACTGGACAGCTATCGCTAGGACTACGGGGAGATAGTGGAGACACCGTAATGTTAAGGGCAAGAGTCATCAGTTTGAAATGGGAACCTTGTGGACAGGTCAGCAAGTGAGACCTTGTGAATCAATGCATCGAAAGTCTTGTACTGTTAGGACAAGCACCTTAATGCGCATCGTAAGTAAAAACACATAATAAACACACAACTTAAACGCCTCTATGTCTTATTGCTAAGTGCATATACCAAGACATTGTAGTACTTCTCCAGACCACACAGATCCAGTTGCGAACTACAAATTCTGCCAGACCCGGACTCAGGCAAAACCATTTTTGCACAGAGTTAATCCGAGTTTTCTTTTCTTCTGCAAGGGCTTTTTCTTGGGCCTCAAATGTGTCCCTCGGACCTTCGTGGGATCTCTAAAGCTGTCTCTTGGGCCTCAAATGTGTCCCGCGGACCTTCGTGAGATCTCTAAAGCTGTCTCTTGGGCCTCAAATGTGTCCCGCGGACCTTCGTGAGATCTCTACAGCTGTCTCTTGGGCCTCAAATGTGTCCCGCGGACCTTCGTGAGATCTCTAAAGCTGTCTCATGGGCCTCAAATGTGTCCCGCGGACCTTCGTGGGATCTCTAAAGCTGTCTCTTGGGCCTCAAATGTCTCCCGCGGACCATCGTGGGATCTCTAAAGCTGTCTCTTGGGCCTCAAATGTGTCCCGCGGAACTACGTGGGATCTCTAAAGCTGTCTCTTGGGCCTCAAATGTGTCCCGCGGACCTTCGTGGGATCTCTAAAGCTGTCTCTTGGGCCTCAAATATATCCCGCGGACCTTCGTGAGATCTCTAAAGCTGTCTCTTGGGCCTCAAATGTGTCCCGCAGACCTTCGTGAGATCTCTAAAGCTGTCTCTTGGGCCTCAAATGTGTCCCGCGGACCTTCGTGAGATCTCTAAAGCTGTCTCTTGGGCCTCAAATGTGTCCCGCGGACCTTCGTGAGATCTCTAAAGCTGTCTCTTGGGCCTCAAATATATCCCGCGGACCTTCGTGAGATCTCTAAAGCTGTCTCTTGGGCCTCAAATGTGTCCCGCGGACCTTCGTGAGATCTCTAAAGCTGTCTCTTGGGCCTCAAATGTGTCCCGCGGACCTTCGTGAGATCTCTAAAGCTGTCTCTTGGGCATCAAATTTGTCCCGCGGACCTTCGTGAGATCTCTAAAGCTGTCTCTTGGGCCTCAAATGTGTCCCGCGGACCTTCGTGAGATCTCTAAAGCTGTCTCTTGGGCCTCCAATGTGTCCCGCGGACCTTCGTGAGATCTCTAAAGCTGTCTCTTGGGCCTCAAATGTGTCCCGCGGACCTTCGTGGGATCTCTAAAGCTGTCTCTTGGGCCTCAAATATATCCCGCGGACCTTCGTGAGATCTCTAAAGCTGTCTCTTGGGCCTCAAATGTGTCCCGCAGACCTTCGTGAGATCTCTAAAGCTGTCTCTTGGGCCTCAAATGTGTCCCGCGGACCTTCGTGAGATCTCTAGAGCTGTCTCTTTGGCCTCAAATGTGTCCCGCGGACCTTCGTGAGATCTCTAAAGCTGTCTCTTGGGCCTCAAATATATCCCGCGGACCTTCGTGAGATCTCTAAAGCTGTCTCTTGGGCCTCAATTGTGTCCCGCGGACCTTCGTGAGATCTCTAAAGCTGTCTCTTGGGCCTCAAATGTGTCCCGCGGACCTTCGTGGGATCTCTAAAGCTGTCTCTTGGGCCTCAAATAAATCCCGCGGACCTTCGTGAGATCTCTAAAGCTGTCTCTTGGGCCTCAAATGTGTCCCGCAGACCTTCGTGAGATCTCTAAAGCTGTCTCTTGGGCCTCAAATGTGTCCCGCGGACCTTCGTGAGATCTCTAAAGCTGTCTCTTGGGCCTCAAATGTGTCCCGTGGACCTTCGTGAGATCTCTAAAGCTGTCTCTTGGGCCTCAAATATATCCCGCGGACCTTCGTGAGATCTCTAAAGCTGTCTCTTGGGCCTCATATGTGTCCCGCGGACCTTCGTGAGATCTCTAAAGCTGTCTCTTGGGCCTCAAATGTGTCCCGCGGACCTTCGTGAGATCTCTAAAGCTGTCTCTTGGGCATCAAATTTGTCCCGCGGACCTTCGTGAGATCTCTAAAGCTGTCTCTTGGGCCTCAAATGTGTCCCGCGGACCTTCGTGAGATCTCTAAAGCTGTCTCTTGGGCCTCAAATGTGTCCCGCGGACCTTCGTGAGATCTCTAAAGCTGTCTCTTGGGCCTCAAATGTGTCCCGCGGACCCTCGTGAGATCTCTAAAGCTATCTCTTGGGCCTCCAATGTGTCCCGCGGACCTTCGTGAGATCTCTAAAGCTGTCTCTTGGGCCTCAAATGTGTCCCGCGGACCTTCGTGAGATCTCTAAAGCTGTCTCTTGGGCCTCAAATGTGTCCCGCGGACCTTAGTGAGATCTCTAAAGCTGTCTCTTGGGCCTCAAATGTGTCCCGCGGACCTTCGTGAGATCTCTAAAGCTGTCTCTTGGGCCTCAAATGTGTCCCGCGGACCTTCGTGAGATCTCTAAAGCTGTCTCTTGGGCCTCAAATGTGTCCCGCGGACCTTCGTGAGATCTCTAAAGCTGTCTCTTTCAGAGCGAGTCCATTCGTTACAGAAGGTCTGAACAATAGATCGTTGCCACGTCATAGGTCAGTACGACGTGACAACGAGCAATTGATCTCCACTGCCCACATGTTGCGACGTTGTCAGTGTTCAGGCCTTCTCTGATGATTGGTCTCGTTCGGAGACAGCTGTTTTTCTCTATGCCACTAGGGAGAAATGGCGCCTGATTTGATCTTTATAGCTCTTTCAGGGTGAAAAGGGGGAGGGCACATCTATGATTCTATCCTCCTTTATGCTCAGATATGTGTCCGAGCCAGATCAGCTGTCGAATTGTAAGTAGCGTATTTTTCGGCCTCCTTCAGTCATGAAACGACTATGGTTCATTTCGACACTTTTTCATATGGCCGTGAAGCCCTATTTTGGAGAGACACTCCCGTCCACATATATTGCAGGTCAAGATAGCTTTCGCTTTGGTGGTAGAGGAGTTGGCCATTTTCCGTTATGTTGATGTGATAAAAAGGGATTTAAAATCAGTAAACATTGATTCTGACCATTGATAGCCTTAGACCGCACTAGTTGGAGAGAGACGGTGACCAGGAAGGCTATAGACAGCGAGAAAACATGGGCCTCGACTCTTGAAGAAAAGAAGTGTCTTAATAATGTCGAAACCGGCCCTAAAGCAGAACATGTTTGTTTGTAAAGTGGTCTTGGCAGTGCATACCCTGCCTGTAAGGATCACTATCTATAAAGCAGTGGTCCTCAACACACTCGTGTCTGTCTGCAAGACTTGGCTTCTCTCTACAAGGCTTCTAAGTTTACGAGCATATCGTTATTGGAAATTTTCAAATCCGTAGAAAATCTTAAAATAGGAAGCTTTGTTGGTGTATCCGGTGCACACATTAAATTGAGAATTCCTTGTGGGTGTTTCTGAACTTACTTTGTAGGGCAGAAACAAACAGTCTTCAGTTTGTAACTTTTATTTGGTTGACAACATTGATGATTAATTTGGTGTCCTTGACATTGTTTAGTTTATCATAAAAATCTCCAATCTAAAATGCTGTATTGATTAAATGTTCCCAAAGACAATAAAAAATAATAATGTCAAATTTTATATTATTATAACAGCTTCGTGCTAATGCGATTCAGCTTGTAATGTAAATAACTCTAGCAAGTTATATTAAAAGTAATCTCATCATTAATAAAGCCTCAATGCTGTAAAAACTTTAGTATCTTCATCACGTCATTAAAACTGCATCCATGATCATTCAGTGTACTTTTATCACACCATAGACCACCCATCGTAAACCTATAAAACTCTAAGCACTTCACTCGGTAATTATTGCCATATTTATAGCTTGTTTGGCTAACAAGATGATGAAAAAACAAGGGTTGTAAAAATGTATTCACTACACGTGAAGTTTATGATCTTCTTTTGTTTTTAATATACAAGTTTGTTAATAATAGATATACTTATGTTATGTTTCGACTGAGAAAGGAAAGGTAATCTGAACGTAGTGCGCTCAGGACTGAGATATGTTAAATAAACTTTGAGAGAGCTGCTTGGTGGTTTCGTGCCTCATAACGAGACTAACTTTACACGACTTCAGCAGGGCCATCCTTGTGTAAAAGCTCGTTAAGAAAAGACGGTTAGGCTAGCAGGGAAAAGAACACTTTTTCGAGTGTGCTTCCACAGCAAGTAAGTTCAAGCGAACAAGCATTGCACGATAAGAGGATGTAGCAAGAAAAGCTTTGTTAAATCGTCCGATAAGCCAGGCCATTTTTCAATGGAGTAGCTCGTTGTTGTTGGCGGCCCTCTCACGGTCAGTGGTAGTAAATTGTAGGAATACTGAGAAATCTCTTATGGATTAAAGGGAACCGGTAATGCTCAAGGAGAAGTTTCACTTGCTCAACGAATGTGACTAAAGGGTCATCTACTTACGGGCATACCTCAGGACAGAAAGGTAGATGAAGAGCCCAACCCTCATTCCTGGTATCTGGGTGAAATCCTTTGTTTCGGTCAACTAAGCTCGACTATTAATGGGCACTCTTCAAAGAGCCTCATGGCTTTAGCAAATGTTTACTAATGTTTAAATGTCAAAAGTCTGAATTTCTAAAAGCTTGAATGTTTAAAAGTCTAAATGTTTAAAAGTCTAAATGTCTAAAAATCTAAATGTCTAAAACTCTTGGTACAAGCTGTACAACTATTTTTTTTAAAGTGACCAATGTTTCCTAAAAATCAACACAAAAATTGAATAAGAAATGAGATAATACAGTTGTATCCAGTTCATGCAAGGAAACGTGGAGTTCCTTTGAATTAACAAAGCTCCAATTATATTATCCACAACGAAGAAGATTAGCATAGATTTATACAAGTGATGCTGCAACCCAAATTTTAGGGCTAGAAATGGATCAATAGCAGCTTACTGTTGGTAAGTGGTGGAAAGAAGGAAGTACTCTACAGCGCAAGGAAAATTGCTAGTGTTGTTGTTTTTTGCCCTCATTAGGACCGAGCAAAACTGACATCCAGCTTTAAACAAACAAGGATTAAAAAGGGAAAAGAAAGCAATAAAATAAAAATTCGAATCAAATTAAGAAGCAGATTTTTGACTTTTGCCGGTTCGACTAATCTAGACTCCATTGTACATAATGTATACCTACCGTTTCTCGCCCCGTTCCTAAATCCTGTAATACAATAAACACCACAATGTTTTTGTCCTGTGCCCTGTGTCCAACATTATCTCTGGTATTGAATCCATTGAAGTTGTCTAAACACCCCTTGGGATGAAGTCAGACAAACTTGTGGGCGTTGAAAAGTCATGAATCATCCATGGTTCGTAGACTTGAACTTCCCGCGATACTTTTGAGGTCATTGGCCAGGGCAGAGGAAACAATGAGAAGCTGATTTATTAGAAGATAGTAGCTGTCTGTTATTTTAAGTTGTATCATTAGATTATCTGAAATATCATTTTTTTGAAGAAGTAACACAATAACGTTGAACTGAACGAACTAAACTTTTACAATAAAACGCCAGTGTGTGTGTGTGTGTGTGTGTACAGTAAATGAGTTGTCTCCCCTCACTGCTCACTCCAGTTCTCTGTCTGTGAAGTGAAATGTAAATGCATGAGTTGCTGGGCCTTTCGTTCTTCAATTGTAATTAGAACAGAATTCTCTCTTCTAAATCTCAGAGCAGCTATTCAACCATTTATTAGCTCATACAATATTGTAAAGAGCTACATCGGCTCAAATTAAATATATTCTGTGTAGCTCAGACTTTCTTTTAAAAGAGGCCAAATTTTGGTCAATAGATTTTACTTATTTCAATTACAGAAAAAAAAAGAATATTATTCTGGTTATACCAGTTTATATATATTTTTTTTTCGCTTTCATCATAGTATAAAAGTTTATTAATCAAATACTTTCAAATTGTTGGTCTTTTGTTTGTCCGTGCTAAATATAGATGTATTAGCTGAGCTAGGTTAGGAAAACCAAGAACTTCTGAATATTTATCATTAATATAATAACGCGTTTGTGATAACTGTAATGATTCTACATACTTTTTCGGAGATTTCATTATGGCCTTTGAATTTCAATTTACTTGGAGTACAATGTTATTCGATCGAAGAGAGAATGTTATGCAACGTATGTGAAATTAAAATAATTTGGAGGTCTACAAAATTACGTTAAGTTTTCAAGTACAGAAATTCAGAATTGTAATGACTTCAAGGTATAAAATTTAAGTATTTGTTAGAATTTTTTTAGTATATAAAGAATTTTTTCTTTACATTTTTTAAACTATTATTTTAAAAACGTTAAAAATAGCAAGGGAGACAGTCAAATAAAAAGCATTGCTTATGAGAAATGTGATTATTCCCCTTTAATTTTCTTGGCTCAAAATACCTAATGAAATTGTCTTTTTGATCCAGTGAGCGGAATACATATAACGCAATTAAAAGAAGAATTACGAAAAAGACAACTTATATTACGCGTAGTTGTATCAATTAGTTTGAATCAGTCATGTGATTCAATTTGTTATAGATCTAGGCTAACAATAATGTGATCTTATCACTGATTTGGGAAGCGTGGTCGAGAGGCCAAGTGCACTTGAAATTGGCTTGGCTTGGCTACCTAGAAGGGGGCTCGAGGTTCGACACCCGACTCGGGCAGAGTTGTGTTTACTGAGCGCCTAAAGGCAGCACGGAAAACCAACTCCTAGATACCCCTTCCCCCCCACTGGTCCACAAATGAGATTGGACCGATAGCGCTCTGAGCATGCTATAAGCGCTATCTAAAAGTTACAATAATAATAATAATAATTTGGAACAGTTGGGGAAAAGGGGAGGAAGAGACAGAAGGTAGTAGAGCAAAGTATGAAGGGGACTAATTCACTTTATACCAGCACATCAGTCAAGTTCAATTTCTTTCCCTTGTTCGAGACACCAGTTAATTATCTATCTGATTAATTTTTTTTTTCTGATTCTTATTTATCAAGTAAAATAAATAAGTGTGTTAAATCTCAGCTTGATCCGAGATTGGGTGTGGGAGTAATAACGAGTACAAACCATTTACCAAAACAGACAGACAAGACAGACCGACCATACAGTGAGATACTATAAGCTTTCTAAAAGTTTTAAAGAGGTATAAGTGCTCTTTTGTAAAAATATTTTTTGTTGTCATTCCTATTACCAAAACCTCGACCCTCTTGACTACTCACGTTTTGTAGAGTTAAACTTCTAAGTATAGCGTTTTATAGCGTTTGATTGAAGCAATAACTTGTTAATTGGTACAAATCTCAACTACTTTATAATAACTTTCTTAAGTAACTACCTTCAATGACTGCCCTATACTGAATGTTATCAAGACATTGGATAGCTCAAGGTTAAAAATGCTCATTGTTAGAAACCTTAATTTGTGATTTACACTCATAATATCATAATCATTGGCCTCCTTTAGTCGTGAAACGACTATGGTTCATCTCAAACACTTTTTATACGGCTGTGGAGCCCTGGAGAGACACTCACGTCCACATATAAAGCATGTCAAGGTGGCTTTCGCTTTGGTGGTAGAGGAACTGGCCATTTTTCTTCAAGAATCGAGGCTTTCTCACCGTCTATAGCTTTCTTGGTCACCGTCTCTCTCCAACTAGTGCTGTCTAATGCTATGTCTTCCCAATGGTCAGTACCAATGTTTACTTATTTTGAATCCCTTTTTATCACATGAACGTAACGTAGGTGGGGGCGACCAGTTTTTCTTGAGTCAGACGCAAGTAGCACGTACAGAATAATTTTCGGTATGCGGTTGTCCTCCATCCGGCGAACATGTCCGAGCCAGAGAAGGCGGCGTTGCCTGAGGACCGTAAAGATGCTGGGAAGGCCTGTTCTCGCGAGAAGTACAGTATTACATACTCTTTCTTTCCATGTTATTTTAAAGATCCTTCGAAGGCAGCGCAAGTGTAATGAGTTTAGTTTTCTCTCTTGCTTTGTGTAGGTTGTCCACGACTCACTGCCATACAGTAGCGTGCTAAGAAAGCATGCCTTGTAGACCTCCATTTTGGTCGCTGTGGTGAGCTTCTGGTTTGCCCAAACTCTTGGTCGGAGTCTAGCGAAGGTTGATGCGGCCTTCCCTATGCGTTTTTTTATCTCCTCTTCTAGTGACAGGACGCCTTGGATTGTAGATCCAAGGTAGTAGAATTCATTTACGGCATCTAGCTTGTTATCGTCTATGAGGATGGATGGTGGTGCTGTAGCAGGTGGTCCCATAACATTAGTTTTCTTTGTGCTAATGGTTAGACTATACTCTTTGCAAGCCTTAGAGAAGTAGGACATTAGTGACTGAGACTCCTCTTGTGAGTGTGCCACTACCGCTGCGTCGCCAACGAAGAGCATATCTTTTATTAGGGTTGTTCTGGTTTTAGTTTTGGCCCTCAGAAGTTTGCCGTCGAATCTGGAATGAAGATATATGCCTTCGGTGGATTTGTCAAACGCGTGGTGGATTAGCATTGAAAAGAGTATTCCAAAGTGGGTTGGGGCCAGGACACATCCTTGTTTGACTCCGCTGTTTATACTAAAACTTTCGGAGCAGGCGCCGTTGAACTGCACTGTACCCATCATATTTTGGTGGAAAGAGACAATAATATTTAGCAGCTTGGGTGGACAGCCTATTATTAACTGTAAAATTTTAAAGAGGCTTTCTCTGCTGACTAGATCAAAGGCCTTTGACATGTCGAAGAATGCGATGTACAAAGGCATTCTATGCTCTCTGCACTTTTCCTGAAATTGACGGATGGAAAAAATCATGCCAATTGTGGATCTCCCTGAGCGAAAGTCGCACTGTGATTCTGGATAGACTCGATCAGCAAGTTTTTGTATCCTGGGAAGTATCACTCGAGCAAAGACTTTGCCTACAATGCTTAGGAGAGAGATTCCCCTGTAGTTGTTGCAGTCGCTTCTGTCACCTTTGTTCTTGTACAGGGTGATGATCTTTGCATCCCGCAGATTATGTGGCACAGCACTTTCTTGCCAACATTTGCAGAGTAGTTCATGTAGAGGTTGGCTTAGTGTAGTTTTGCATTGTTACAGAAGATCTGGTGGGGGGGGGGGATACCGTCACATCCAGGCGCTTTGCCGGCAGCCATGTTGTCTATGGCTTTAGTGAGTTCTAATAGAGTCGGTACTTCATCTAGTTCATTCATTGTGGGTAATTGGTTGATAGCGATAAGGGCTGAGGCAGAGACTGAGCTTGTTGTAGCGTAGAGTTCGGAATAATGTTCGACCCATCTGTGCATTTGTTCGCTCTTGTCTCTGATAGTTTCCCCAGTGGTTGATTTGAGAGGTGCTGACTTATTTTGGGCAGGTCCGAGAGCCTTTGTGATCCCTTCATACATTCCCCTTATATTGCCTGTTTGAACAGCGAGCTGAATATTCTCACTGCGTTCTATCCAGCGGAGCGCGACTACAAATTGCTTGAAATACAGCAACAGTAAAATACAAAATATATCCCTGGACATCTTTGAAAGAAAACTTACAAAGCCAAACGATTGGTTCGACTCTAAATCAACTATACTAGCACCTGTCATCAGAGCAAAGAGAGATGCACTCGCTACATACATGGCGAAACCTGTTAACTCTGAAAGAAGCGAGAGCCACTGTGAAGAGGACAGCACGGATCTGTGCCAATGAATACTGAATATGATCATATCTGACGTAAAACACAAATACTCTAATCTTATTTAATACTTATTTAATACTAGCCGCTGGTAGCCGGGTGTTAGCCGCGGCCTGCGTTTCTTAATTTAGGTATTGGATTTAGATCTATGTCAAACTTGGCCAATGTTCCTTTAACATTTTTTTCTTTCGCCACGAAAATAAAAGTAGATTGTGACAATGAGTTTACTCGTTAAACCGATACCAAATATAAAAATATTGTGAAAACGGGTTTACTCGAATTATGAAAAGGTTTCATTATTTAATGGAGTTAAATTTAACTTTTTTTGTGTGTACTTTTGGGAACCCCCTTTGTGGGAGGGACATTAGACATACACTAAAGTCTCCACATGATCAAAGGAACATTTATGCCAGGTTGTATCAAGATTGGTCAAACGGTTTTTGATTTCTATGCGGGACATACATATACCTTACATGCCATACCTTACCTTCTGCTTTATATATTAAATCAGTGATGCCCAAAATACGGCCCGAGGGCCACGTCCGGCCCGCGGTGTGAATCGATCCGGCCCGCCGAAGTGTTGGAACAAAGTGTAGAAAATCCCCTTTCCAAAAAAAAACAACTACTTTTGAAAATGTTTTTTCCCTTCTTTAGGGTAAATAGATTGGCACCGATAATTATTCAACATACTCGGTGTTTTTTTTTTTTTTTTTTTTTTTTAAAGAGTGGATACTTTTAAAGAACATAATATTAAACAGCTTTATGAAACTAAACACATAAATACAGGCGGCATTCTAGGTTGGAGACGCGATTGTAAAATACACCTAGGGTGGAGGATTTATGAAAATATTTACCAAATAGAAAATGAGTCGGCTGTAAAATTAGCTACAGTGTTATTGACATTGTAAGTAAAGACATGAAGCCATTTACCGACAGCGAATGCATAAAAAGTGCTAGCAATGATGGAAGAAATGAATCCTGAAAAGAAGAATACTGTTGAAGCCTTCAGCTTTTTTCATAACAATTACAAATGAGTGAAATATATGGGTGAAATTCTCCATTCAAAACTAACAGGCAAGCCAGATTTCGAAATGTTTTCTTTTACCACTGACAAGTCTACCAACATATCTGATAACGCCCACAATCTTGGTATTTATTCACGGCACAAACAGCAGTTTTGAAGAAGAGAAGTTAGTAGCTATGAGGAGCATGCATGGGACCAACACTAGCTAATTCCTGTCAAAGAAGTTTCAACTAATACAGAAGATCTTTCTCTTGCTTAAGAGAAATTAATGGGAGTGACTACTGATGGTGCAACATGTATGGTTGACAGCAAGAGTTATTAGAAAAGTTGTCGTGTCAAATGGAACCGAGCTTCTATGGCTTCATTGGATTATTCACCAACAAAATCTCAGTGGCTAAGTGTTCAGTCTCAACCATGTGATGATGGTCGTGGTTCAGATTGAACAATGTTCGTCGTTTCGAAAATCCATCTGCGACCAATGTGCCTAGACAGAGCTGCAAATGGAACTGATTGACTAATTTCAAATGATTCAGATAATTGATTTATACCCCGTGTTGCTTGCAGAAACTTTTCTAGATCTCCGAAAACAAGCGTTAGCGATGATAACAATAATTAACTAACCCCAA
Organism: Biomphalaria glabrata; assembly: GCF_947242115.1. Lineage (NCBI taxonomy): Eukaryota > Metazoa > Mollusca > Gastropoda > Planorbidae > Biomphalaria > Biomphalaria glabrata. Next base: position 53,397,414 of record NC_074711.1, read on the forward strand.
GTGTGAGGACAAACCTTTGCAGTGAGAATCCTCCGGAACCCGTGTAATGTACGTAGGAACATCTCGACATTTCGGAGCCAGTGCTCATCTCGTGCAGCGAATATTTAAAAGTTGGTTTAGGATAAACTTCTCATGAATTCATGTAACTACTAGATACACGGGTTTCTAATACGAATGTTTTATTGTCTATTTCCTTTTTTTTTTACTTTTTGTTGATGTGACCCGCGACACGAGGGTCGAAAATTAAAATGGCCAGCCGGCCAAATTAGGTTGAGCATCACTGTATTAGATTGTCTGATAGCTGATATGTTTGCTATTTATTTATAGAATTTTAGACCAATTTTAAAACCGAAGTTTTAAATGTAAAACAGTCAGATACATAATATCTTAACCCTCCGCCACCATTGATAACTTCATTAAAGTATGTATAATAAGATTTCCATGACTTTTTCAAATATTTTGTAATTTCGGGAGATTTCCAGGGGCTCCTGGTAAATCAGGCGGCCGCGAGAAATCTGTTATAAGTTATAAAATAGTTTCATTTCATAATTTACACATAGAATAAATGCGGGTCCTATGAAAGTGTGGGGCGCACTGCGGTCGGATAGGTTGCTGTGGCCTATGGCCGGCCCTGCAAAATAGTGGCGTATATGTTGACTTCATTTCTTAATGTACCTATTAGTGCCATTCTAGTTCATCAAACGACTGTTAGCCAGTGACAGCTTTCTTCTAGTAAGTAGTCATTTTCTGTCATTAGTGTGTCCCTAAATATTACCTCCCTTGTCTACGTTAATTTCTAATTTTAACTTTACATGTCAGATTCAATCATTTGTTTACAATCACAGTGAAGTCTTGAGTGGATCACTCCTCCGTAAAATACTTTGTGGAGTAATAATAATAATAATAAATATAAGTGTTTTTGTTTCTTTCTTAGTTTTTTGTTTTGTTTCTTTGAATTCATCTTTGTTGTTCACTTCTTATAAGAGTATTTAGTTACAATAAAATATAAACTTTTAGTAGTATGGGAATCTGTAGCTCAAAAGCAGCTTATCTTAGTACAAATAACACAACAAGCACATATACTAACATATCAAGCATATATAGAAATGAAATAGTAAAACAAAACAAAAACTAACATTAAACAAATACAATAAAATCTTTTATGCTCGGCGACCCCTTTTTACAACCCCCCACTCTGCCGCGACCCCCCCCCCTCACACACACACAACAATAGAATAGTCAGACACTAACAATCCATATTTTCGATGGTCTTAGGCGACCCCTGGCAAATCGTCAATCGACCCCAAAGGGGGTCGCGAACCACAGGTTGAGAACCCCTGGTATAGAAGGTCTGTAATGCTAGTATGCATATAATTGTGGCCATTAGATGTGTTATTTTAAAATTGCCTTTTGAATTCTAATTGAACACATCCCGTATGGAGCTATCGGGTTAGAACTGTAATTTAGACTTCTTTGCTAGAACTTGCGCTTTGTAGATAAACAAATACAATTGTTCAATTGTTGTTGCTGACTGCGGCTTTTCAAACTAAATTGTTGGTTGCTGTTCATCTTATCTTCTAATTGTTCCTTTTTCTTGATTACTTCCCTTAGAACGTAAAAGAAAAGTAAAAGCTCCAGTTCAGATCTTGCGATCTTTAGGGCAGATGGCGATAAGGTCATTTGTTTCTTTGGCCAACGTTTAACGAACAGAGTGTCACGTGGCCATCACAACGACCAACCGCCTTTACTTTCCCCAAAAAAAGTCATGTAGAGCCCATTAGAGCCTGGAGGACCCCCACCGCGCCAAAAAAAAATTATATAGGCTATTACATTGTATCTAACTGCAACCTAGATCAAGCATTTTGTAGTAGAAGTGTATCTAAATACAACCTAGATCAAGCATTTTGTAGTAGAAGTGTATCTAAATACAACCTAGATCAAGCATTTTGTAGTAGAAGTGTATCTAAATACAACCTAGATCAAACATTTTGTAGTAGAAGTGTATCTAAATACAACCTAGATCAAGCATTTTAAAGTAGAAGTGTATCTAAATACAACCTAGATCAAACATTTTGTAGTAGAAGTGTATCTAAATACAACCTAGATCAAGCATTTTGTAGTAGAAGTGTATCTAAATACAACCTAGATCAAACATTTTGTAGTAGAAGTGTATCTAAATACAACCTAGATCAAGCATTTTGTAGTAGAAGTGTATCTAAATACAACCTAGATCAAACATTTTGTAGTAGAAGTGTATCTAAATACAACCTAGATCAAGCATTTTGTAGTAGAAGTGTATCTAAATACAACCTAGATCAAACATTTTGTAGTAGAAGTGCATCTAAATACAACCTAGATCTAGCATTTTGTAGTAGAAGTGTATCTAAATACAACCTAAATCAAGCAATTTGTAGTAGAAGTGTATCTAAATACAACCTAGATCAAGCATTTTGTAGTAGAAGTGCATCTAAATACAACCTAGATCAAACATTTTGTAGTAGAAGTGCATCTAAATACAACCTAGATCAAACATTTTGTAGTAGATGTGTATCTAAATACAACCTAGATCAAACATTTTGTAGTAGAAGTGTATCTAAATACAACCTAGATCAAACATTTTGTAGTAGAAGTGTATCTAAATACAACCTAGATCAAGCATTTTGTAGTAGAAGTGTATTTAAATACAACCTAGATCAAACATTTTGTAGTAGAAGTGTATCTAAATACAACCTAGATCAAACATTTTGTAGTAGAAGTGCATCTAAATACAACCTAGATCAAACATTTTGTAGTAGAAGTGTATCTAAATACAACCTAGATCAAACATTTTGTAGTAGAAGTGTATCTAAATACAACCTAGATCAAACATTTTGTAGTAGAAGTGTATGTAAATACAACCTAGATCAAACATTTTGTAGTAGAAGTGCATCTAAATACAACCTAGATCAAACATTTTTTAGTAGAAGTGCATCTAAATACAACCTAGATCAAACATTTTGTAGTAGAAGTGTATCTAAATACAACCTAGATCAAACATTTTGTAGTAGAAGTGTATCTAAATACAACCTAGATCAAACATTTTGTAGTAGAAGTGTATCTAAATACAACCTAAATCAATCATTTTGTTGTAGAAGTGTATCTAAATACAACCTAGATCAAACATTTTGTAGTAGAAGTGCATCTAAATACAACCTAGATCAAACATTTTGTAGTAGAAGTGTATCTAAATACAACCTAGATCAAACATTTTGTAGTAGAAGTGTATCTAAATACAACCTAGATCAAGCATTTTGTAGTAGAAGTGTATCTAAATACAACCTAAATCAATCATTTTGTTGTAGAAGTGTATCTAAATACAACCTAGATCAAACATTTTGTAGTAGAAGTGCATCTAAATACAACCTAGATCAAACATTTTGTAGTAGAAGTGTATCTAAATACAACCTAAATCAATCATTTTGTTGTAGAAGTGTATCTAAATACAACCTAGATCAAACATTTTGTAGTAGAAGTGCATCTAAATACAACCTAGATCAAACATTTTGTAGTAGAAGTGTATCTAAATACAACCTAGATCAAACATTTTGTAGTAGAAGTGCATCTAAATACAACCTAGATCAAACATTTTGTAGTAGAAGTGTATCTAAATACAACCTAGATCAAGCATTTTGTAGTAGAAGTGTATCTAAATACAACCTAGATCAAACATTTTGTAGTAGAAGTGTATCTAAATACAACCTAGATCAAGCATTTTGTAGTAGAAGTGTATCTAAATACAACCTAAATCAATCATTTTGTTGTAGAAGTGTATCTAAATACAACCTAGATCAAACATTTTGTAGTAGAAGTGCATCTAAATACAACCTAGATCAAACATTTTGTAGTAGAAGTGTATCTAAATACAACCTAAATCAATCATTTTGTTGTAGAAGTGTATCTAAATACAACCTAGATCAAACATTTTGTAGTAGAAGTGCATCTAAATACAACCTAGATCAAACATTTTGTAGTAGAAGTGTATCTAAATACAACCTAGATCAAACATTTTGTAGTAGAAGTGTATTAATACAACCTAGATCAAACTTTTTGTAGTAGAAGTGTATCTAAATACAACCTAGATCAAGCATTTTGTAGTAGAAGTGTATCTAAATACAACCTAGATCAAGCATTTTGTAGTAGAAGTGTATCTAAATACAACCTAGATCAAACATTTTGTAATAGAAGTGTATCTAAATACAACCTAAATCAAGCATTTTGTAGTAGAAGTGTATCTAAATACAACCTAAATCAAGCATTTTGTAGTAGAAGTGTATCTAAATACAACCTAGATCAAGCATTTTGTAGTAGAAGTGTATCTAAATACAACCTAGATCAAACATTTTGTAGTAGAAGTGTATCTAAATACAACCTAGATCAAACATTTTAAAGTAGAAGTGTATCTAAATACAACCTAGATCAAACATTTTGTAGTTGAATTGTATCTAAATACAACCTAGATCAAGCATTTTGTAGTTGAAGTGTATCTAAATACAACCTAGATCAAGCATTTTGTAGTAGAAGTGTATCTAAATACAACCTAGATCAAACATTTTGTAGTAGAAGTGTATCTAAATACAACCTAGATCAAACATTTTGTAGTAGAAGTGTATCTAAATACAACCTAGATGAAGCATTTTGTAGTAGAAGTGTATCTAAATACAACCTAGATCAAGCATTTTGTAGTAGAAGTGTATCTAAATACAACCTAGATCAAACATTTTGTAGTAGAAGTATATCTAAATACAACCTAGATCAAACATTTTGTAGTAGAGGTGTATCTAAATACAACCTAGATCAAACATTTTGTAGTAGAAGTGTATCTAAATACAACCTAGATCAAACATTTTGTAGTAGAAGTGTATCTAAATACAACCTAGATCAAACATTTTGTAGTAGAAGTGTATCTAAATACAACCTAGATCTAGCATTTTGTAGTAGAAGTGTATCTAAATACAACCTAGATCTAGCATTTTGTAGTAGAAGTGTATCTAAATACAACCTAAATCAAGCATTTTGTAGTAGAAGTGTATCTAAATACAACCTAGATCAAGCATTTTGTAGTAGAAGTGCATCTAAATACAACCTAGATCAAACATTTTGTAGTAGAAGTGCATCTAAATACAACCTAGATCAAACATTTTGTAGTAGAAGTGTATCTAAATACAACCTAGATCAAGCATTTTGTAGTAGAAGTGTATCTAAATACAACCTAAATCAATCATTTTGTTGTAGAAGTGTATCTAAATACAACCTAGATCAAACATTTTGTAGTAGAAGTGCATCTAAATACAACCTAGATCAAACATTTTGTAGTAGAAGTGTATCTAAATACAACCTAAATCAATCATTTTGTTGTAGAAGTGTATCTAAATACAACCTAGATCAAACATTTTGTAGTAGAAGTGCATCTAAATACAACCTAGATCAAACATTTTGTAGTAGAAGTGTATCTAAATACAACCTAGATCAAACATTTTGTAGTAGAAGTGCATCTAAATACAACCTAGATCAAACATTTTGTAGTAGAAGTGTATCTAATACAACCTAGATCAAGCATTTTGTAGTAGAAGTGTATCTAAATACAACCTAGATCAAGCATTTTGAAGTAGAAGTGTATCTAAATACAACCTAGATCAAACATTTTGTAGTAGAAGTGTATCTAAATACAACCTAAATCAAGCATTTTGTAGTAGAAGTGTATCTAAATACAACCTAGATCAAACATTTTGTAGTAGAAGTGTATTAATACAACCTAGATCAAACTTTTTGTAGTAGAAGTGTATCTAAATACAACCTAGATCAAGCATTTTGTAGTAGAAGTGTATCTAAATACAACCTAGATCAAGCATTTTGTAGTAGAAGTGTATCTAAATACAACATAGATCAAGCATTTTGTAGTAGAAGTGTATCTAAATACAACCTAGATCAAGCATTTTGTAGTAGAAGTGTATCTAAATACTACCTAGATCAAACATTTTGTAGTAGAAGTGTATCTAAATACAACCTAGATCAAACATTTTGTAGTAGAAGTGTATCTAAATACAACCTAAATCAAGCATTTTGTAGTAGAAGTGTATCTAAATACAACCTAGATCAAGCATTTTGTAGTAGAAGTGTATCTAAATACAACCTAGATCAAGCATTTTGTAGTAGAAGTGTATCTAAATACAACCTAGATCAAACATTTTGTAGTAGAAGTGTATCTAAATACAACCTAAATCAAGCATTTTGTAGTAGAAGTGTATCTAAATACAACCTAAATCAAGCATTTTGTAGTAGAAGTGTATCTAAATACAACCTAGATCAAGCATTTTGTAGTAGAAGTGTATCTAAATACAACCTAGATCAAACATTTTGTAGTAGAAGTGTATCTAAATACAACCTAGATCAAACATTTTAAAGTAGAAGTGTATCTAAATACAACCTAGATCAAACATTTTGTAGTTGAATTGTATCTAAATACAACCTAGATCAAGCATTTTGTAGTTGAAGTGTATCTAAATACAACCTAGATCAAGCATTTTGTAGTAGAAGTGTATCTAAATACAACCTAGATCAAACATTTTGTAGTAGAAGTGTATCTAAATACAACCTAGATCAAACATTTTGTAGTAGAAGTGTATCTAAATACAACCTAGATGAAGCATTTTGTAGTAGAAGTGTATCTAAATACAACCTAGATCAAGCATTTTGTAGTAGAAGTGTATCTAAATACAACCTAGATCAAACATTTTGTAGTAGAAGTGTATCTAAATACAACCTAGATCAAACATTTTGTAGTAGAGGTGTATCTAAATACAACCTAGATCAAACATTTTGTAGTAGAAGTGTATCTAAATACAACCTAGATCAAACATTTTGTAGTAGAAGTGTATCTAAATACAACCTAGATCAAACATTTTGTAGTAGAAGTGTATCTAAATACAACCTAGATCTAGCATTTTGTAGTAGAAGTGTATCTAAATACAACCTAGATCTAGCATTTTGTAGTAGAAGTGTATCTAAATACAACCTAAATCAAGCATTTTGTAGTAGAAGTGTATCTAAATACAACCTAGATCAAGCATTTTGTAGTAGAAGTGCATCTAAATACAACCTAGATCAAACATTTTGTAGTAGAAGTGCATCTAAATACAACCTAGATCAAACATTTTGTAGTAGAAGTGTATCTAAATACAACCTAGATCAAGCATTTTGTAGTAGAAGTGTATTTAAATACAACCTAGATCAAACATTTTGTAGTAGAAGTGTATCTAAATATAACCTAGATCAAACATTTTGTAGTAGAAGTGCATCTAAATACAACCTAGATCAAACATTTTGTAGTAGAAGTGTATCTAAATACAACCTAGATCAAACATTTTGTAGTAGAAGTGTATCTAAATACAACCTAGATCAAACATTTTGTAGTAGAAGTGTATCTAAATACAACCTAGATCAAACATTTTGTAGTAGAAGTGCATCTAAATACAACCTAGATCAAACATTTTGTAGTAGAAGTGCATCTAAATACAACCTAGATCAAACATTTTGTAGTAGAAGTGTATCTAAATACAACCTAGATCAAACATTTTGTAGTAGAAGTGTATCTAAATACAACCTAGATCAAACATTTTGTAGTAGAAGTGCATCTAAATACAACCTAGATCAAACATTTTGTAGTAGAAGTGCATCTAAATACAACCTAGATGAAACATTTTGTAGTAGAAGTGTATCTAAATACAACCTAGATCAAACATTTTGTAGTAGAAGTGTATCTAAATACAACCTAGATCAAGCATTTTGTAGTAGAAGTGTATCTAAATACAACCTAAATCAATCATTTTGTAGTAGAAGTGTATCTAAATACAACCTAGATCAAACATTTTGTAGTAGAAGTGTATCTAAATACAACCTAGATCAAGCATTTTGTAGTAGAAGTGTATCTCGTGAACTTCTTAGCTCTAGTCAAGATTTTTTTTGCGTATGTGTTTTTTAGCTGCCCCCATAAGGGAAAAAGTGGCTATTAGGATTGTGCAAAATGTCCGTCTATCCATCTGTTCGCCTGTCACACTCAAACCGTTTAATTTATAAAACTAATTATGCAAGCGATTTTTTCATAAATACACCAATTCTAAAACAATTACGTAAATGTAAGGGAGGTGTGACAGGTTTTCGCGTGTAACATAAGTTTGCATTGTTCAACATCAAGAGGAGGATTATTTTTGAAGCTATCACACACCGACCTATCAGCATATAAATCGGGAGCAGGCACGCAACGAGACAAGCAATGAAAGAGAAATACAAGGTAAAAAATTGAAGAATATTTATTTACATAAATATTTACATAGAAGAATAAAAAGAGGGAGGGTTTGCATCTATCTCTAATCAATACTATATTTAATCATCACTCTTGCACTTAATAAGAGAGTATGTCACCTTGTCTAATGAAATTAGCTGGTTGTCTTGCTTGGGTCGAAGCTGGTTGTGTCCTAGCTTGAGGTTCTGCAGCTGGAGGTGGCGCTCTAGCGGATAGAGGGACTCCGGTGATACAGTTCTTGTGGAGTCTCAATCCAAAGTTCTGATATCTGTAGTGGCCGGCTACCGTGGGCACACGTGTACTGCAGGCAGAGCTGATCTGCCGTGGGCAGCGTAGTAAGCAGGATAAGTGGCGAAGCTATGACGTCTCGCACAGACGCGTGGTCTATAGGGACGTCGTACCTAATAAGTTGACACGTGAGCTGTCGAATAGGCGGGTAGAGCCGATAGAGCCAAGTAGTAGATCGCAGTGCTGACTAGCACCAAGAATATAGGCGATTGAGTAGGTTGACGAGTGGCCGTCAAACAATGCCGAATAAGTAGGCAGGTGATCCAAACAAATAGTTGAGTAGATCCCAGTAGGCAGGAGATGATACTCAATAACAAATAGGCAAGTGATCCGATAAAAAGACAGACACCTGAGGGAGGCACCAGGTATTCCTCTAAGAGTAAGAATAAATGAAATGGTCCAGACTCGATTGCTAGCGAGAGAGAAATGAGCGGGTCTGGTTTGAATTAGTCTACTTTATAAAGGTCCGGAAGAGGTGGACGGAAACAGGAAAGGCGCCAAAGATAAGAATTATCTCTCACGTGGGTGAAGTCTGCCAAGAGTCGCACCTTGGAGTGTCACGATGCGTGTTGACCCGAATAATCTCTTTGATCAAAGAGAGACATGGGAAAAAAAAAAGGGGGGGGGGAGAAAGAGCGATTTGTATTCCATCCAAGGTGGAGTCAACTGCGACCGTCAGACATCCGGCGGGTAAGACCAAAGAGACTGTGTGTTTATCTTTCCCCGATCAAGGGGAGATAAGTGAAAGCCGTGGCCTTGTTATCGCCAAGATGATGGACTAAGTCTATTGTGAAGAGGAAAAGGTGGGGCGGGTGATGAAATTGGGGAACGGGGAAATAAATAAAATAAATAAATAATAATAAATAATAATTAATGCTGTGATAAAATTGAGTGAATCTGACAGCAAGCTTTTGACTTGTCACAGGAGGCAATGTTACAATATGTTAACAAAGGAAACTAACGGCGGTGTATTTTCGGTATCATAAAGTCAAATAAAATGTTCAAGAAATGTTCACAACAACTGTAAATCTTAGTTCAAGGTGTTTCTTCTGGTCAACTAGCTGCTAAAATTAAAAGAAAACATTTCTGTTTGTTTATTAAGGCTAAGAATGCACTTTGTATGTAAATATCACGCACATTTTTTTAAATGGACTTTTTATGCAGCGCCTTTCGTGCAGTAGCGTAACGCCGCAACATCATATAGTAATAAACCAATTGTTTGTTTGTTTGTTTTACATGTTTCGGATGTTCCTTCAGAGTTGAAGATAGTTTACTTCCTAGTCCAAACCAACATCAGGACGACAGGGGATGGGAGCGGGCAAGGTTTGAATAAGGGACCATTGATAAATCCGAACGACAAGCTGCACAATTTTTTTACAACGGCAAATGAATCTTTGAAACATTATTTCTTTTGACCATCAAACTTAAATCACGTCTTGAATAATCCTCTTTGTAATCTTGTTTCTTAATCGACTTGCAACTATTAAGTTTATTAACCCAAGATTCAATCAAATTTTCGATCTTTCGGTTATTTTAACACATTTATATTGGCCTACAGTTTGCTATTGTATTGATAATGGAAACCAGACATTCACATCTTTAGTATCGTATTTAAATCTACTTTTCATTATCTCCATTGATGTCAGTTGCATATGACAGGAAGCAGACAGTAAGAGCGTAAAATGGGAGTAAATAAAAGGAAAGAAAATGTAAAGATAGAAAGTTGAAAGAAAGGAACAGAATGAAAGGAACAGAAAGAAAGGAACAGAAAGAAAGAAAACGGTAATTAAAATGTAAACACATTTTGATTTTTTAAAATTATTGTATACGAAATTATTTATTTTTAACCAAATTCAAGGGAAGCAATTACTCCATCTTGGAAAATTGATTTAAAAAAATGAATGTCGAGGGTAACACAATCATGCTGAGCACATTACTCCGAGTAGAAGGTAACACAATCATGCTGAGCACATTACTCCGAGTATAAGGTAACACAATCATGCTGAGCACATTACTCCGAGTAGAAGGTAACACAATCATGCTGAGCACATTACTCCGAGTATAAGGTAACACAATCATGCTGAGCACATTACTCCGAGTAGAAGGTAACACAATCATGCTGAGCACATTACTCCGAGTAGAAGGTAACACAATCATGCTGAGCACATTACTCCGAGTATAAGGTAACACAATCATGCTGAGCACATTACTCCGAGTAGAAGGTAACACAATCATGCTGAGCACATTACTCCGAGTAGAAGGTAACACAATCATGAGTAGCACATTACTCCGAGTAGAAGGTAACCATCAATGTACTCACCAGCTCAATGTTCATTGATATACGAAATCACTATTCATTTTTTTAAATTAAATGTTGCATTTATTGTATTTTGCGGTTTGTTTCATTGAATTATCTCTAAATCTGTTGCGAATTCTTAAGCTCTGCTATCCTATATATTATTGCTAGTATATATATTTCACAGTCCCATTACAAAAAAGGGGGTTATTCCATTCCACTTTCTCACCCCTAAACATCTATATTGACTAAGTCTAGTTACTCGTACACTCTAACCTCTAACCCAATCGCTAGTCTTCCTATGCAACACCAATAAATCGGGAATCACAGTCCTTTCAAATGAGTATTTTCTTCTCATAAAACGTCAGAGCCATCGTTCCAGACGAAGGAGCCCAATCGGCACTACTGATCAGAAATGCACTGCAACACTTGAGAAGCACAAGACAATCTTGAAAGACATCTGTCTAGCTCTCGTCTAATGGCAACATGCTTGTATATTTTTCTTTGGCACAGTCTGCAAAAGAGTTTACCGCTCAGCAGCAAAAAGCTGACTAGAGGAAGAAGAAGTATGCTTTACTGAAGAATTAGAGATGAGGATCCAGAAATGGAATCAAGTTGTTAGAGAAGAATCCTAGGTTTCACCCACAAAAACCGCATCACAAATCAGGAAATTCAAACCAGGATAATAATCGTGAATTGGCCCCTTGATGACCTGCTGATCATAGTAAGAAAAACATAATTTAAACTATATGGCCAGATCGCGTGGTCCCCAGAGCTCGCAAATACCCTTCTGCAAGGAACAGTACCAGGAAAAAGAAATATATACAGACAGAGAAAGCGACATCATCAAAAAAAAAATGGACAGTCCTGTCTATAAAACAGATCCGTCCAATCCTCGATGTCATGTTGCATTGGCCCACCTCTCAATCTTCTTGTATTCGAAATAATCACCTGGAACAATATTTCTTAATAACATCTTAATATTTTGTACCCGACATTTCCTACAAGTGTAAGCAGAGAAAACTTAGACGAGTCTAAGCCTGTAACATTTCTTTATACAATCCTATTTCCTTGTTCCTGTATCTAACAACGGATCGATGACCAAAGCCAGGGGATAAGAACTGATTGTTGTTTCCTTAAGATTAAAAAAAAATGTTTTCAGAAATGAATGATATTTATTTTAATGCTCAGATAATAAGTTTTGTTTGTTTGTATTGAAAATGAGTAGGTTTCCTTGGAAACGGGTTAGAATAAAAAGAAGATGGCTTAATCTATCATTTAGGATTTTTGTGTCATTTAGGATTGAGTGTCATTTGTTTTTCTACATACAAAAAGGACAATAAAAAAAGGATGTTGGTAAAATATGTTTGCATCTGTGCTAAATTTTGGCTTTGGGAAACTACAACAGTAAACACATCATATAGTGTTTAGCAGAGGCGTAGCTAGCAATGTGCGGGTGGTGCGGGCCGCACGTGGCATCAAGTGGTTAGGGGGATCAAACCAAGGATACACTTTCTCAATAAAAACAACAAATTTTACATACATGAACAAAAACAAACGACAGTATTGAAAATGTCAAGTGAAAATTTTTTGTTCTACTTTGTTAGTTTCCTATATTCCTAGTTGAAATAAATGTAAGCTGTAGATCAGCTTGAGTCATATTTACTAGTTTTCTTTTAATTTCTAAAGGCAACGCACTTTGACCTGCCCACTCTCTTCCAATATCTACTTTATTTTATTTTATGGACGATGCTCGCGATGTTGCTTTAGTTTCAAAGCATATTGTCTTGATTTGCATAGTTCTGACAGTTACGGTAAATGTGACTATAGGCGTAAGGTGTAAGGTGTAAGTGGATCAAAAATATTCATTGCAATCCACAATGAAAAATGTTCGACTCACTAATGAGACAATTTTGTTTTAAACATGAGCTGATGGAAAACAATAATTTCGATAAAATAGTTTGTTAGCCAGCAAGGAAGCACGTAAGGTTCATTTATAGTGTCGTTTTATCCAATTTTGCGCATGAGCAATACTTGAACAATACTTGAACAATACTTGAACAATGAAATGCACTTTGGAAAAGTAGAATGTCTTTTTGCTGTTTTATTTTTGTTTGGGGGGGGGGGCATGGGGCATCACGAGGAGCTTCCGTACTGGGAATCTACGCCACTGGTATTTAGTAGTAGGTTATTGACGTTCACAAAAGATCTAACAAGATCTTTATGAGATACAAAAAAAAATAATTACCAATACTTAACTAACTGATTTGCTATAATTGTTTTTTTAATTAATTATTGTGTTGTCAGGTAAAAGAAATACATGTGCAAAATTTCAGCTTCATTCGAGACTAACCTCAAACAATCCAATGGAACCAACCACAGACAATCAGATGGAACCAACCACAGACAATCAGATGGAACCAACCACAGACAATCAGATGGAACCAACCACAGACAATCAGAAGGAACCAACCACAGACAATCAGAAGGAACCAACCACAGACAATCAGATGGAACCAACCACAGACAATCAGATGGAACCAACCACAGACAATCAGATGGAACCAACCACAGACAATCAGATGGAACCAACCACAGACAATCAGAAGGAACCAACCCCAGACAATCCGAAGGAACCAACCACAGACAATCAGAAAGAACCAACCACAGACAATCAGATGGAACCAACCACAGACAATCAGATGGAACTAACCACAGACAATCAGATGGAACCAACCACAGACAATCAGATGGAACCAACCACAGATAATCAGATGGAACTAACCACAGACAATCAGATGGAACCAACCACAGACAATCAGATGGAACCAACCACAGACAATCAGATGGAACCAACCACAGACAATCAGATGGAACCAACCACAGACAATCAGATGGAACCAACCACAGACAATCAGATGGTTGGTAGATGGAACCAACAATAGTCAATTCGATGGTTATTTTGCAATGTGGGAAGACTTTTCGGTGACAAAAGATTGTGCATTACTGTCATTGAAAAAAAAAAAGATTATAATTTGAAAAAAAATTTTTTTTTAATTCAGGGATTTGTAAAATCTTTTTGTGAGATTATGTGTATGTATGTCACAGCAGGGCATTTATAATCTTTATAGAAAACAAAAACATTCTAAAATAGCTTGTGCCCTCTTAGATTAATGTTTATTTGGTTGAGGTTTCTAAGAAATTTGTTGACTAATTTTCCTCTAGTTTGTTCCAGTGCCTTCTTCAATTATTTTTTAAATCCGCTCCATATTGACATTCTTTCACGGGGAATCTTAAAAATCTAAACCGGAAATCTGTTGACGTTTGGTGCGTTTTCTTTCTTAAGACAAAGTAAATATGGACATTGGAAATAGAGTTGGGTGTCTTTATCTGGGGTTTAACGTGGACCACACGTTCATGGAGCAGACACGAGTAAGCTGCACATGAACAGGGAACATATTTCCCTTCCCTCTTGATTCCTTAACCACTAGTTGCCTTGATATATTGCTAGTTACAAATTATAATTTATATTAATACATTTAAAAAACTGTTTTTGCTATTCAACTATTTACAGTGTTCGCTAGAGGTTAGACTGAGAAACTGTTTAGGTCAGACTGAGAGTCTGTAGAGGTCAGACTGAGAGTCTGTAGCGGTCAGACTGTGTTATGCGCTCTCTAATGTGTCTAATGCAGATAAAGCAAACGGAAGTAACTCTCAAATAACGAAATCAAATCAACCCAGGCGAAAGGCCAACACTAGAAGCCAGTCGACGCTGATAGTGAATGTCGAACAAGAAGTTTAATACTAACGAAGGGAACCATCGAATGTTGTCAAGTTAAATCTCAACGTTGATAAAAAAAGCTGCCTATACCCGTCTAGAGTAGTCTGTTTACATCTGTTTAATAGTTCGCTATTTTTTCTCAAAACCTAGTCGAGTTTTTATTAGTCGCATCATTGTCTCTAAGTCAAAACTTTCCATATTTACGAAACAAATAACTAATTTCTAATCGTGGCATAACACTGAGAGTCTGTACAGGTCAGACTGAGAGTCTCTACAGGTCAGACTGAATCTCTACAGGTCAGACTGAGAGTCTCTACAGGTCAGACGGAGAGTCTGTACAGGTCAGACTGAGAGTCTGTTTAGGTCAGACTGAGAGTCTCTACAGGTCAATCTGAGAGTCTCTACAGGTCAGACTGAGAGTCTCTACAGGTCAGACTGAGAGTCTGTTTAGGTCAGACTGTGAGTCTGTACAGGTCAGACTGAGAGACTCTACAGGTCAGACTGAAAGTCTGTAGATGTCAGACTGAGAGTCTGTAGATGTCAGACTGAGGGTCTCTAAAATTCTGTGACTTGATCCAAATATTCTTAAAGCTTTGACCATTCTCTTTTCTCACATGTTCTTTACTTCTTCCACTATTGGAACAAAAGTTTGCCACATCGGTTGTTAGTTTCAGTTGTCAAGAGGATTCAACTCCCCTATTTCCTGGTTTTCTCCCCTGACTTCTTTAAAACAATTGCCTAGTATACAGCTACATCATTCGTTAAGACAGAACTTTGAACTAGTAACTCAGAGCGCCTTGAAGCAAAAGTGATGAATGTCTCATTAAACATTACATGACACAATTTGCTTTTAGAAGATTTGCTTCTAATGGCTTGAGACCTGACAATGATAATCTGAGCCAAACGGATTTTATTTCAATTGTCTGATTTTTTTTTTCTTACAATGTTTTATTGTATTTTTACAAAATAGAATTTTTCCTCTCAATCTGCCTGTGTGTCTGTTTGTCTGGTACAATGTTTTAACACTTTATTTCTCCCAAACCCATTCTTGGATCACAATTATTTGTTGAATTAACAAATATGATATAATCAAAAAATTAACAAACAGGTTCATTACTTAATATCAATTAATTATTGCGTTTCGTAGTTCAAAAGGGAACCCAATGCTGCTTATTGAGAGATATTGCTGTGATTTTACTGTTTCTCCCCCTTTGTTTTATTTTTGAAGATTTAAGACTTATTTATTTCGCTCGTTACAAAGCTTACCCTGTCTGTTTGTCTGTCTGGTAAAAATCTTTAACACTTTATTTCTCCGACTTTCCATTCTCGGATAAAGTTGAAATTTTTCACAATTACTCATTGTCCCTAACAAAACATAAATCAATCAAGAAAATACCCAATTAGTTAATTAACTAGTGGTTATTTATTAGTTTTATTTGATGTCCAGAAGGGGAGTTCTTCGCCTTAGAGAATTTTTAAAAAATATATTTTCTATTTTGCTTGTTTAAATTCAACTTGGTTATTAGGAACACACTTTCAGTGGGAATTCCCGCACTCGACTCAAATGTTTCTTTTTATTCATCAAAGTGTCTAATAAATAAATTCACCTTTTGTGGACCATTTTATGTAGAACTGAGCTGGACAGTAATATATGGACATAAATTGCAGCCTTATTAGAAAAACATTCAATTTTGTAGCATTTCAAGAAATAAATAGAATGGAAACTAATAAATAGAATGGAAACTAATAAATAGAATGGAAACTAATAAATATAACACTCAGCTTCATGAAGGAAGAGTTCATAAATACTTGTCTATTTTTCTAAAAGCCGAGTTCATGTTCAATATAAGATTATTCTTCTATTTCTTGAGTCCGTAATTCTGTAATGAAAGGTAATCATTATAGACATAATGCAAAGATGGTGTTTTTGTTTCCTCTACATAGACACAACAATCGATAACATGCCACGTCATTTCTCTGTGGGCACCAGCCGGAGACAATTTAAGAAAATGATAACATGGGCTGTCGCTCAGGGCACTCGCTGCTGTCCCCATCACATGCTCGTCAGCAAGCTTTTATCTCAGCAGACGTGTCTCTTTGCCATTAACAGAACTCAAATTGTTTTTTCTCTCTTAAGCGGGAAACCGTAGTCCAGTGTACCTAATATATTCGTATTATCAAGGATATAACTTTTATGTACAGTTACACTCTGCAGCTTCATGCATACAGATATACAGCGTGACTTAGAAGTTGAAGAAAATAGCACATGTCTATAGGTAGAAGTTTTTCTAGTTGTAATATAAGAATAAAATTATTATTTCTATTATTAGTATTATTACTATTATTAGTATGATTATTATTATTGTTATTATTGTTATTATTACCACCGAGCTTGCGCAGCGAGTCAGACCCAAGGGCCACCTTGAGTTTTAGTAAATATAGATGTTTAGGGGTGAGACTAACTTATAGTGATGTCTGCATGCGAGACATGAGAACCACAGGCATCAACGTATATGGGAGGGAATAGCCCAAGACCGGAGTGCATGGAGACAGACTGTGCGTGCTGGTACGATCCTCGCACGAGAGCCAACGTTCCAAACAAAAGTCTGTCCCTACTTTATGGATACACTGAATATAGTTGTCTCTACTTTATGGATACACTGCATATAGTTGTCTCTACTTTATGGATACACTGCATATAGCTGTCTCTACTTTATGGATACACTGCATATAGCTGTCTCTACTTTATGGATACACTGCATATAGCTGTCCCTACTTTATGGATACACTGCATATAGCTGTCCCTACTTTATGGATACACTGCATATAGCTGTCCCTACTTTATGGATACACTGCATATAGCTGTCTCTACTTTATGGATACACTGCATATAGTTGTCCCTACTTTATGGATACACTGCATATAGTTGTCCCTACTTTATGGATACACTGCATATAGCTGTCCCTACTTTATGGATACACTGCATATAGCTGTCCCTACTTTATTGATACACTGCATATAGTTGTCCCTACTTTATGGATACACTGCATATAGTTGTCCCTACTTTATGGATACACTGCATATAGCTGTCCCTACTTTATAGATACACTGCATATAGTTGTCTCTACTTTATGGATACACTGCATATAGTTGTCTCTACTTTATGGATACACTGCATATAGTTGTCTCTACTTTATAGATACACTGCATATAGTTGTCTCTACTTTATGGATACACTGCATATAGTTGTCTCTACTTTATGGATACACTGCATATAGTTGTCCCTACTTTATGGATACACTGCATATAGTTGTCTCTACTTTATGGATACACTGCATATAGTTGTCTCTACTTTATGGATACACTGCATATAGTTGTCTCTACTTTATGGATACACTGCATATAGTTGTCTCTACTTTATGGATACACTGCATATAGTTGTCCCTACTTTATGGATACACTGCATATAGTTGTCACTACTTTATGGATACACTGCATATAGTTGTCTCTACTTTATGGATACACTGCATATAGTTGTTCCTTCTCAAAGAAACAAAGAAGAGATAAAAACTCCAAAATGTAACGATCAAAGGACGCATACAATAAACAAGAGGATCTCTTTGATTTACACACAACTGTTTACACAGGTAGCATACAATAAACAAGAGGATCTCTTTGATTTACACAAAACTGTTTAATGTAATAAAACTAAAGAGGGAAAGAATTATATTGGTGGAGAGAGTCTAATAATGAGGCCCAAAGCAATATGTCTAAAAATTAAGATAAACGAAATAATCAAATCATCAGATTGACTGCTGATAGTACAAGTATGATTACCTTCTTGTTTCTAAACTTAGATCTATGAATCCTGCTTCAATTGTGGTCACTGGCGGATCCAGAACTTTGGAGTGGGGGGAGGGCGATTTGTTTTCCAAACCCTAACCCTAACGCCCAGTAAACCCTAACCCTATGCATAAACGTGCGTACAGCATATATATATATAAAGCGTTTTCTTGCATTTCTCACTGCAGAAACGCATTCTCCTGACATATACAGCTTATTATTCATCAGTGAGGTTCGGGGCGAAGCCTCGACGCTAAAAGCGTTTTCTGGCATTCTTCACTGCAGTAACGCATTCTCCTGACCTACAGCTCATTATTCTTCTATTATAAATTGCCTTTTGAATAATGAGAAAAATATTCTATATGAATTTATAGTCCCTTAATACATTGCAAATACAACCGATTTGTTCTTTGAAAAGATAAGATACCCCACATATTTAGATTAAGGTTTTGAGGATCGCCGCCGAAAAAAAAAAATTCGATTAATAATATTCAATAAAATTTTAGCATAAATTGTGAGTTATAGTCCTAAATTTATTTAACTAGAAAAGTATGAGATAGAGTAAAGGTTGGAAAAAGTCGACTAGGAAAAGATCATCTGGCTTTTGAACTCATCTCAACCCACTGGCGGATCCAGGGGGGGGGGCGGTAGGGGCGATCGCCCCCCCCCACTCGGCCGACCCCCCCCCCCCAAAGGGGGGGGGGCGGACGAACTTTAGTATAGGATTCACACAATTTGTATACGAATTTATTACTTATGTCAAAAATATATACTAATTATTTATATTTCAACTTATTTTTAGATTAATTCGCCCCCCCCCTCTAGTATGTTGGCCGATTTGGTGGGGTCGGGAGGGGGCGATGGTATCAATCCCGCCCCCCCCTACACTTTCGAGTGGGGGGGGCGGTCCAATTTATTGGTAGAAATCACAGCCTGCTAACAAATCAATTAAATATCTATATCCTTGTAACTTGTTATTGATATTTTAACCGATCTTTATATTATGTCGTTCCCTGTTTGCCGATTGGTGGGTGGGGGGGGACGAATACCTCTTCTGCCCTTCCCACCTAAACCCTTTGAGTGGGGGGGGGGCGGTCCGTTTTCATGGAGAAATCATAGTTTGTGAACAAAATTAGTTGAATATCTATATAATATAAACTACGTATTGATATGTGACCCATTGTAAATATGTCGTACCACACTCTAATCTCAAATTGTATCATTAGTAAATTTAAATGAAAAAGGGTTGTACCAGGTGGGAGTGGCGATACATGCAATCGCATTTCCCCCATCGGACAAATCAATACTTTTTCTTTTTGTATTATAGTTAAGAAATTACAAAATTTAAAAAATCTGTCACTAATATAATTTATATATACTATAAATTAAATTCTTATATCGAGTCGCCCCATACCTATTCTTTAATGCCAAATGCAATCTTTAGCAGAAATTAGTAAAGGAGCGAGGATTAATCGTTTTCACTCTACCGCCATTCCCATTTCCAGACAGAGTTTTTGTAATTTCACATGAAGTTATCATAAGTATTTTAAGAAAGACTTTGCATTGGAAAAGTTAGAATTCAAACGAAATTTTTCAGTATAAGAGTCATGATTGAGATGAGTTCTAAACTCAAATAACGTTTTTATAGTCACCTTTTCCCAACCTTTTCAATCTGATATTTTTCTAGCTAAATAAATTTGGGACTATAACTCACGATTTATACTCGAGTTTTCTTGAAAAATATTTATCGAATAAGTTTTTTTTCGGCGGCGATCCTCAAAGCAAAAATCTAAATACGTGGGGTATCCTATCTTTTCAATGAACAAATCGGTTTTATTTGCAATGTATTATGGGCCTATAAATTCAAATTAGAATATTTTTCAAGTACAACATTATTCGAAAGGTCGTTTTTTAATAGTATGAATAATGAGCTTCAGGTCAGGAGAATGCGTTTCTGCAGTGAAGAATGCAAGAAAACGCTTTTGGCGTCGGGGCTTCGCCCCGAACTTCATTTATGGGTAATGAGTTGTAGATGTCAGGAGAATGCGTTTCTGCAGAGAAGAATGCAAGAAAACGCTTTTGGCGTCGGGGCTTCGCTCCGTACTCCATTGATGAATAATGAGCTGGTACTTGTCAGGAGAATGCGTTTCTGCAGTGAAAAAAGCAAGAAAACGCTTTTGGCGTCGGGGCTTCGCCCCGAACTACATTGTGAAGAGTGAGCTGTACTTGTCAGGAGAATGCGTATCTGCAGGCAAAAAAGCAAGAAAACGCTTATGGGGTCGGGGCTTCGCCCCGAACTCCATTGATCAATAATGAGCTGTACTTGTCAGGAGAATGCGTTTCTGCAGTGAAAAAAGCAAGAAAACGCTTTTGGCGTCGGGGCTTCGCCCCGAACTACATTGTGAAGAATGAGCTGTACTTGTCAGGAGAATGCGTATCTGCAGTGAAAAAAGCAAGAAAACGCTTTTGGCATCGGGACTTCGTCCCGAACTCCATTGATGAATAATGAGCTGTACTTGTCAGAAGAATGCGTTTCTACAGTGAAAAAAGCAAGAAAACGCTTATGGCGTCGGGGCGAACCCAGAGAACCTTATAGCGCTGCCCCAGTTGTTTTGTTTTTCGCCGAAGGTTGAGAAATGCTGCTTTTTTATTCTCATATATATATATATATATATATATATATATATATATATATATATATATATATATATATATATATATATATATATATATATATATACATATATGTGTGTGTGTGTGTGTGTATGTGTGTGCGCGTGTGTGTGTGTGTGTGTGCACGTTTATGCGTAGGGTTAGGGTTTACTGGGCGTTAGGGTTAGGGTTTGGAAAAAAATCGCCCCCCCCCACTCCAAAGTTCTGGATCCGCTAGTGTCTCAACCGTGACTGTTATATTGAAAAATTTCGTTTGAATTATAACTTTTCCAAAGCAAAGTCTTTCTTAAAATAGTTATGATAAATTCATGTCAAATTACACAAACTCTGTCTGGAAAGGGGAAGGGCGGTAAAATGAAAACGATTAATTCTCGCTCCTTTTTATGATTTCTGCTATTGATTGCATTTTGCATTAAAGAATAGGGGTTAGACGACTCGATATAAGAATTTACTTTATAGCATATATAAATTATATTAGTGACAGATTTTTTTAAATTTTGTAATTTCTTACTATAATACAAAAAGAAAAAGTATTGATTGGTCTGATGGGGGGAAGGGGATTGCATGTATCACACTTCCACCTGTTTATATTATATAGATATTCGACTAATTTTGTTCACATACTATGATTTCTCCATAAAAGTAGGACCTCAAAGGGTTTAGATGGGAAGGGCAGTAGAGGTATTCGCTCCTCCCCTTCCAATCGGCCAACAGGTGAACGACATAATATAAAGACCGGTTAAAATACCAATAACAAGTGTTAATCATATAGATATTTAATTGATTCTGTTAGCAAGCTGTGATTTCTACAAATAAATAGGACCTTCCCCCCACTCGAAAGTTTATGGTGGGAGGGGGGGCGGATTGATGCCATCGCCCCCTCCCGACCCTACCAAATCGGCCAAAATACTAGAAGGGGGGGAGGCGAAATAATCTAAAAATAGGTTGAAATATAAATAATTAGTATATATTATTAACATAAGTAATAAATTCGCATACAAATTGTGTGAATTCTATACTATAATTCGTCCGCCCCCCCCCCTTCTGTGGGGGGGGGGATTTGGCCGAGTGGGGGGGGGGCGATCGCCCCTACCGCCCCCCCCCCCCTGGATCCGCCAGTGATTGTGGTCCTCTATTCCAGTCCGTTAGCGTCAGTATCAGGTTTGGGAGGTGTCAGATTAAGATTTGAATGGCCTAGTCGCCGTTGTATGTCCTTGAAGAGTGAGAGACGCAGCGAAGCGGGGCGAAATCAACGATGCAGACAGACTTCGGGAGGTGAGAATCGATTTAAGATGTAGAACTTAGTATCCAGTGTTCGCTGAATCACTCCAGCCACGAGTTGGACGGGATAAGTCACAGGAATGCGTAGGGATAAAAAAAAAACGGAATTTTCCGCAGGAAGGTTAACAGGAATTACAGGAATCCAGCAAGAGCAAGAACAATTCTTTTGCCAGGTGAAACCAGTCGGTGTCTCCAGCCGCTATTAGGCTGAAAAACATTACCGATCTAAACATATTCATTATATAAAAAGGCATTGTGGTCTGCTCGGGCATAGCCGTCAATCACAGAATGACACTAGATCAAATATACCTAATGGAAATGAATGTGATCAGATCAATACAAGTACAGAGGGAGTGACTTAATACAGGGGGGGGGGGGGGAGGTAAACATAAATATCGACAATGGAGAGTGGTCAGCGACTATAACCTCATTGTTTATGTACGGCCGTCGGCCATGAACAATGGAATGAAACTTTATGTAGAGAGTGACGGTTCAAGGAGCGCAACTCTTGTGTAAGCATAATGGACGAAATGAGGTAAAGTCATTACTATTTTCTAAGAGCAGAGTCAATGTGTTAAAAGAGATCATCAGGCGATCAGCCGAGATACAAGGAATAAAATAAATAGCATAAACATATACAAGGTTGTGAAAATGATCAATTGAACGATGTAGAAATAATAGTAGACATATGGTGGACATAAGTAAATGTAATAAATAAATATGTACACATAAAGTAATCATTTTTCTTCCGACTGTGAGAAATACACATACTGCACACATTATAACAATTAAATAAATTAAAACCGAATAGCAAAATGCTAGTAATGAAGTTAATCTTACCACAAAGTCCAAGTGACCAGATTAAGACTAAGGGAGCACGATGGATGAAATCTGAATGAACGCCCCTCAACGTTCTAGATAAGTTGGAGTGACTGCACTTGATTGAAGAAATCTGATACTTGCATCACGATTGGCTGATAGATCAATTGTGATATCAAGATTAGCGTCTCCAACTTATTTGCAGGTAATGGTCAAGCTGGCGCTAGTGATAAAGTCAACAAGGTTGATAGACATGACAATTGAATAGAATAATAGAGACATTGCCCAGATGGTAAGTTGGCAAATGTGGCGTGGCTTAGAGGGGTTAATGTGGCAAATGTAGTGAGGCTTAGAGGGGTGAATGTGGCAAATGTAGTGAGGCTTAGAGGGGTGAATGTGGCAAATGTGGCGAGGCTTAGAGGGGTGAATGTGGCAAATGTGGCGTGGCTTAGAGGGGTGAATGTGGCAAATGTGGCGAGGCTTAGAGGGGTGAATGTGGCAAATGTGGCGAGGCTTTGAGGGGTGAATGTGGCAAATGTGGCGAGGCTTAGAGGGGTGAATGTGGCAAATGTGGCGAGGCTTAGAGGGGTGAATGTGGCAAATGTGGCGAGGCTTAGAGGGTGAATGTGGCGAGGCTTAGAGGGGTGAATGTGGCAAATGTGGCGAGGCTTAGAGGGTGAATGTAGCAAATGTGGCGAGGCTTAGAAGGGTGAATGTGGCAAAGGAGTGGGGTGAGAGGGTGGTCTGGATACACGTAATTTGATGAGGTGGATTGTTTTTGCTCAACGGAGGGATCGTCACGGTCACGACGGTAACAAGTTTGGGCCTGCCCACTTCCTTCCTCTGCCGCCCTGGAGGAGGTTTGGATTACTTGGCCGTCTGCCTATAGTGATTTCCCAAGGAACGTACGAAACGTATACATCAAATTAAACATGTTCTAAAATTGGTGTCCCGCCGGCATTAGTTATGTCGAATTTAGTAATGAAATAGCAAGTTCATTGTATTTAGAATTTATTTACATATCTAGTTTCTTTTTTATTTACTTAAAAGAGACATTATACAAAAATATACCTGTAGGCAAGCAATTATTAAATGCAGAAAGTTAAATTTAAAATATGTTACTAAATCTGAGTTTCCTGAAGATCATTTCGGGGTTATGTAATTATTGACTCAATTGTTCAAATTGTATAATTGTTATCATAACTTTGTTATATAGGTGTTTGAAAAGAAAACGCAGTAGATCCAAGACGTTTGGTTACAGTAGATGCAAGACGTTTGGTTACAGTAGGTGCAAGACGTTTGGTTACAGTAGATGCAAGACGTTTGGTTACAGTAGGTGCAAGATGTTTGGTTACAGTAGGTGCAAGACGTTTGGTTACAGTAGGTGCAAGACGTTTGGTTACAGTAGGTGCAAGACGTTTGGTTACAGTAGGTGCAAGACGTTTGGTTACAGTAGGTGCAAGACGTTTGGTTACAGTAGGTGCAAGACGTTTGGTTACAGTAGATGCAAGACGTTTGGTTACAGTAGGTGCAAGACGTTTGGTTACAGTAGATGCAAGACGTTTGGTTACAAGCTCAAAAAAGTGATCTTATACGAAATTTGTTTAAAATTAGTATAGAACAAACGGTAATTTGGAGAGATGCTGAAATAGTTAATTATTTAAAATATACATGCTGAAATTTAATTATATTGGCCTCCTTCAGTCGTAGAACGACTATGATTTATCTCGAACACTTTTTCATGTGGCTATGGAGCCTTATTTTGGAGAGACACTTCCGTCCACAAATATCGCAGGTTAAGGTGGCTTTCGCTTCGGTGGTAGAGGAGCTGGCCATTTTTCTTCCAAAGCTGAGGCACATGTTCTTTTGCTGTCCATAGCTTTCTTGGTCACTGTCTCTCTCCATCTGGTGAGGTCTAGAGCTATGTCTTCCCAATGGTCAGTATTGATGTTCACTGATTTGAGGTCCCATTTTATTACATCTATGTAACGGAGGTGGGGGCGACCAGTTGTTCTTGAGCCAGTCACGAGTTGTTCGTAGATAATGACTTTTGGGATGCGATTGTCCTCCATCCGGCGAACATGTCCGAGCCAGCGCAGGCGGCGTTGTCTGAGGGCTGTAAAGAATGAATAAAATACAAAGACGAATTTATTCTCTAATACAAATTCTGAATTTTCACTTATTATCCGTATTCCTACCAAAACTTGGCCCCGCCAAATAGTTTCGCATAGAGCCCCGATACGGCTGAGTCCGGCCCTGCTATTTAGTGACGGTGAATACAGAGTAGATTACTTGTTCTCCTACCCCCCCCCCTCTTTTTTCGCCGCTAAACCTACGTGGGGTAGAAATAAAAAAAAGAGTGATCTTTCCATGACTTCTTGGTCTCAACGGTTAAGTCAGACCATGCTATTTTGTGCGAGTGAATACTACCTGTTCTCCCCCCCCCTCTTTTTTATCCTAGGGTAACTCTAGTCCGACTTGCAGAAATAAAAGTGTGATCTATCCTTTACTTCTTGTCCAAACTCTTGAGCCATGAAGAGAATTATATATATATATACATATATATATATATATATATATATATATATATATATATATATATATATATATATATATATATATATATATATTTAGATGGTGGGCTTAGAACCATTACCATCTCCGGCGTTAACAGCCTTGCGGAACCAGATAATTAATTATTTAGTTAATTTGATTTATATTAAATTAAAATAATTATTTTGTTTGGTATTGTAACAGGGAAAAATTGCCACTTATTGATACTTATCAGACCCAATCGGAACGCCATGGTTCCTGTCCTAATAAGCAGATGGTCTGATTAGCCAGACACAACCGTAAAAAATAGTACTTTATAAACATGTTCCAATAAGCGAAAAGTCCGATTAACTGGATTATGATATTAATATATAATATATATATATATATATATATATATAATGTCACAACACACAAGATCTAGATGTCACAATGTGTGTTGTGGTGCCGGGGATTTTACTTGAATTAAAATAGTTGAATAAATGACGATCTAGGAATCACAATGAAAGATTCTTTGCTAAAACACAACTCTGGAACTTTATTTAAATATAAAACGTAAGTACAGCTTATGTACAAGTTACAAATCAACACGTATAAAAACCATTACAAAGGCTTTAATCAGAGCTCTTAGAAACGTGACTATCTACTATGAGATTCTTTCATCGACTGGCGTTCTTTCTTCTCTCGCCAATTCTCTGGCGCTAACTCTTTAAAAAAATGTCTTTGTTTAATTTCAAATCAACCAATATATTTGCAACATCATAATCACGTCTTGGGTAAAACCTGAGGTGCTGTCAAGGGTCTAAATTTGTGGGGTAATTCCTGAAGCTCAGTCAAGGGTTTATATTTCTTTTAAATGTGAAATGTACAAATAATTCTATAATGGCATCTGTGACATATAATATATATATCATGGGCGTAGCCAGGATTTTTTTTCGGGGAGGGTTTTGGGGGGGGGGAGGTTACCCCCCGCCCCCCCCCCCCCCCACGCGGAAAAAAAAAATATATGTGTGTGTGTGTACATAATTAATCTTTATTACATTCTGACCCTTTCTGAAGACGTTTATTGTTTATTGTAGACTCCCCGCCCTTGCTAGCAAGGGGGTCTGGGGGAGTTCGCAGCGCTCCCCCAGCGCGGGGCGAAGCCCCGCCGCCGGGCACTATTTCTGGTATTGAAAGCCAACAAAATGCATATTCTGAGGTATCTACAGTGCATTATCTTGCTATTAAAAAGTTTTATTTCAAAAACCTAATGTGCTATTCTTACTGACTTAGACCCTCTCGCGCCGTTCAGCGCATTTTCCGGCAAGCTGTTTCCGCAACTCTTATTTTGCGTAATTCATTTTGTGTGAGAACATGTCCCGCAAAACCTCATGCGACGCTCTGTCACAACCTTACTAAGGATTTGACTCCCAGTTCGGCATATGATTTCTTTTATTTAGACCCGATCTCTATGACTGACTCCTAAAATCTGTCTTAGCCATCTTTGTTGAGATACATTTAATGATTTTCAATTTCGGCAGAAGACTATTCACACTTTATTAATGGAGCCCAAGCCACTGGTAGAAATTTGTAACCTTTCTTGACTACGCTCTTGGATATACATGCCTGTATTTCGCTTTAGATTTTATATCGAAAAGGAAAGTTTTTTCGTCAAATCATCTGTTGAGGGGTTTTAAACTAAGAAATCTCTGGAGTTTTTTTGTTTTGTTTTTAATTCAAAACCCCATTTAGCTACGATTAAAGAATTTGGTCACTATAGTTTGCTTTAAAATAATATTGAAGAGAGAGGTTTTCAACTCTAAACGCTCTGTATGGGAATTTTAAACTCAAAACCATCTGGAGGGGTTTTAAACTTTAAAGAAAAAGCCATCTGGAGGAGGGGGATTTACAAAACCCCTTTGGCTACGCTCATAGATTTTATAGTGTGTAATTTGCTTTTTTTATATTGAAGAGGTACTTTTTAGCTTCAAACCCCAACTGGAGGGGGGGGGGGTTGAAAGTCAAAACCCCTTTGGCTACCCTCATAGAATTTTGAGTGTGTAATTTGCTTTTTTTATTTTGAAGATGGGGTTTATCGTAAATTTTGGAGGGGTTTTAAAATCAAAATCTTCCTCAACTGTGCAGTTGGAATTTGGGGATTGTTGTTTGCATTTTTTTTGTTTTGTTTTATAGAAGAGGGGGATTTAACTGCAAAAACCTCTGGTAGGGGGTTGAAAATTCAAAACCCCCTGTTGGGGGGTTTAAACTCAAAGCCCCCTGGTAGAGGGATCTGTATCTCTAAACCCCCTGATAGGGGTTTTTTAAATCTCAAAACCCCCTGGTAGGGGGTTTTTAACTTAAAACTGCCTCGGCTGTGCTGTGGTAAGTGATGATTTAGTATTAAAATCTCACCTAAAATAAACAAAATGAAAGCAAAAATCATTCACTTAATTCCGTTCCCCCCCCCCCTGCGGGGGAGGGGGGGATTTCATTTCGGGGGGGGGGGTTTGAACCCCAAGAACCCCCCCCCTGGCTACGCCCATGATATATATATATATATAGATATATATATGAGCATGCTTATCTTGGTTTTCTAACAACCAGTAAAAAAAATCTGTTTCATTTGGTATTAAAAGTAAGGTGTATCAGCCACATCAAGTGCTCAGAAATGAAATTGTTGGTTTCTCTTTCAAAAAAATCTATCTCCGTCTATTCCCTCAGGTAATTAATTGTCCAGTGAAATACCCTGGCAGACTGTTTTGTATACGTCACATAGGGGTTAGGATAATACCGTCCAAATGAGATCTCCAGACATCAAGTCGCAGACTTAATCTTGTGAATGTACAATCACATGGCGGATACAAATAGTAAGAAGGGTTCTCTTTTTTATTGAGTTCATAAAGTGCTCCCTCTTAAAATATACATTGAATAAATATTCTAAACTATTGAAACAGAACTAGGGAACTATATTTCTCCAGTGGAAAACACTAGCGACTGCCCAAACCAAGAAGAACCCGAGTCACGTCTTTTGTTCCTGATTGTGTTGTTTGGCCAACTGACGACATGATACCGACGGGTACGGAGATTTATTCATGTTGTTATTATGACAGTGTTTTCTAAATATCTATCCAATGACCTGATTGTATGAAACATATGGTCCAGTGTAAAAATGGCTTAATAGATGTTATAAAATAATCATATTATTGATTATTAGTGGAGGGCCAATATTATTCAAAGCCTTAGACATAATTCCTTCCCTTTGGTCAGTTGTCGAGAAGGTTCTTAATGAAAACTCTAGCAATAAATAAAATTAAAGTTTGTTTATTAAATATGATTTTAAAATATAACTTATTTATTTACATACAAAATGCATTTTGTTTCATACCCAAAATTACCTGTATTCTGTAGATTGCTATTAGACTGTATAACATACTATAACTTTAGCGTTATAAATATTTTATTAACATAGATTTTGATATACACAAAACCATTTCAATGTATATGTTATATACAAATATGAAAGTCGCCATCTTGTAAAAATGATTATACCGTATGTTTTTTCATATCTTTTGAGTAATCTTTTGAAAGTGAGATTGTGAAACTAATATATTGTTGTTGTTGTTGTTTTTTTAATGAATTATTTGAGAATTTTTTTTTTTTCGCTTCGCTACATTAGTTGTACACGTAGAGACTAGACATTGGAGCGATGGCTTCTGGAGTCTATCTAACAAAATGATGGGAGCATATTAAATAAAAAAAAAGTATAGCCCTGAGAACATGAGCGACAAAAAACAAAAACCTTTGACATTGATTGTCCAGATGTAGCATGTCTGTATTGCTGTGCAACTCTGTGACCTCATTAAAGAGCATTTTGTTACGGAACATGTAACTTTCAGATTTAATGTAACTTTCAGCTGTCTCAGAAGATGAGGAAAAAAAAACAGAGAGAGAAAAAAAGAGATAAAGAAAAAATGAGAGACTTGCAGCATTGCCCAGGAAAAAAACCCTCCCATTTATGCTTGAATTTAGCTTCATTTTCTTTTTTCCTATGTCATAACCAGAATGTTGTCTTATTGTAGACTGCCATCTATTTGCGATCGCTAGAAGAAGCTAGATTGTGTTGACGTAACAAAATGTACGTAATAGAGTCAGCATTGATAAGCTGTGTAGTTTAACAATGATACGATACTTGTCTATACGATACTTGTTTATACGATACTTGTTTATACATTACATGTTTATACGATACTTGTTTATACAATACATGTTTATACGATACTTGTTTATACAATGCTTATTTATACGATACTTGTTTATACGATACTTGTTTATACGATACTTGTTTATAGGATACTTGTTTATACGATACTTGTTTTGCAAATTTTAGCACCCTGGAAATAAAGTTCTCAACTTCTCGGTTGGTAACAAAAAATAATATCAGTTTGAAAAGTATTGGAGTCCCCCTTCACCCCCCCCCCCCCCCGCCCCTTTTCCCATGGCAGAGGCGCAACTCAAAAAAAAAAAAACTATACAAAATGAATGTAGCGCTGTAATAATACAGGGAGGATTCTGGGATCGACTGCTACGCTAAAGACAGTTAGTAGGTCACAGTGTTCTTTCAGTTTAGTAACCTTGGCATTGTTTATTGTGTTCATTCACTTCACAATCTCCACCAAATGTCCTCTTTTGATGTCCTCAAGTTTTTTTTGTGTTACTCATTACTCCACATCTCTCTAGTGCTAGAGTGAAAGTCTAAAATAAAAAGTAAGTAAAGTTCCCCTTTCAGACCTTGCGATCTATAGAGGAGACTATGTTAAGGTCATCCGTTTCTTTGGCCAACGGTTAACGAGCAAGGTGTCACGTGGCCAGCACAACGACCAACCGCCTTTCCTTTTCTCAAACAAAATTCAGATACTCATTAGAGTTTGGCGCCTTAAGAATCCTGAAATTCCAAAATCCCAGTCTTCACATAACGTATCAACCCAGTCTTCACATAACGTATCAACCCAGTCTTCACAGAACGTATCAACCCAGTCTTCACATAACGTATCAACCCAGTCTTCACAGAACGTATCAACCCAGTCTTCACATAACGTATCAACCCAGTCTTCACAGAACGTATCAACCCAGTCTTCACAGAACGTATCAACCCAGTCTTCACAGAACGTATCAACCCAGTCTTCACAGAACGTATCAACCCAGTCTTCACAGAACGTATCAACCCAGTCTTCACAGAACGTATCAACCCAGTCTTCACAGAACGTATCAACGATTCCTTTATTTATACACCGGATTCACCAATAAAAATCAAGCTATTTGTATCTTTTCCGCCATGTTTGAACATCTCCACTATTCTAAGAACCATGTCTATTACATGTCTCATTCAATAGAATATTTTTTAAATTCACTTTATTAAAATACAATTCACCTGATATATTCATGAAATGACACCTAACACTTGTAGTTTAGCCATAGTATATAATACATCCTCTACGGACAACTGGCTCAAGAACATCTGGTCGCCCCCACCTCCGTTACATACATGTAATAAAACGTGACCTCAAATCAGTGAACATCAATACTGACCATTGGGAAGACATAGCTCTAGACCGCACCAGATGGAGAGAGACTGTGACCAAGAAAGCTGTGGACAGTGAAAGAACATGGGTCTCAGCTCAGGAAGAAAAACGTACTATACGAAAAATGGCCAGCTTCTCTAACACCGAAGCAAAAGCCACCTTGACCTGCGATATTTGTGGACGGGAGTGTCTCTTCAAAATAGGGCTCCACAGACACAAGAGGAAGTGCGCGAGATGAACCATAGTCGTTCTACGACTGAAGGAGGCCAACAAAGATAATACTTTAAATCATGATATAAAATCTTTTCATGAATTCATGATATAAAACATTTCTCATTAAGCCATGTTACAAATGATTTTTCATTAGGTCATGATATAAAACACTTGGGGTCTAGACATGACACATGGCTTTTTTAATTAAGCCTTTCTTTGTTTTCACATAATTTTTAATATTTTTTTTATCTTTAAAGGTTCAATTTTATTGAACTTACAAAAGCTTTTTAAAAAAATGGTCGAAATATATTCAATGATCAAAGCTCTAAATGTTATCCAGAAGATAAAAAAAAGAAAGATAAATTCCGCCAGAAGACAATCTGGAAGCAACATTCAGGAAACGAGTCTGAATTTAGGAAGCATTTATCGATTTAAAAAAAATAGCGACAAGTCAAAAGTAATTGATCAATAAGCTTCCTGGACGTAATTGTTTGGTTAACGGACAAATACGTGGCTTTGTGGTCTGGAGAAAGGTCAGAGTCCAGCTGGTGGACAGACTGATGGAGGAATTGTCTAGATGTTAGCTTGAGGTTCTTAGGATACCCTGTTCACATATTTGATGGTGACTTTGGTTCCTTTTTTTTACGTCCAACTGATCTGCGATACTCTGTCAGCAGATGTTACCAAATACCTACTTACTTTTTTTTTCAACTGTCATTCACTAAGTTCAATGGTGTACGGTACATTTTAAATAATTTTATAGATTTGACACTAAAAAAAAAACTATACTAAAATTATTATTGTATTAAATTCTACTTAGTTAATGTAGGCTTGTCAAATTTATCTTCAGGCTTATGAAATTTATCTCCAGGCGTATTTAACTATCTCTAGACTTATTAACTTATTTCCAGACCTATCAATCTCATTTCCATGCGTATCTAACTTATTTTAGACTTGTCAAACGTTATCTCCAGGCTTATCTCCAGGCTTATCTAACTTATCTTTCTTCTAAATGACCATAATGCTATTGTTTCATAATATTCTCAAATAATTTGTTTGTCTACAATCATGCCATTTTACGTGGACGAAAGGACCTATGACGTTTATTGCGTGACATAAAGATAAAGTCACATTCCTTTTTCAATATGCTAAGACAAATGTGTACAAATACTCCTTCTTCCCTAGTTCTAGTAGAGCATGGAAAGGGTTGCCTGAGTAAGTCA
Organism: Biomphalaria glabrata; assembly: GCF_947242115.1. Lineage (NCBI taxonomy): Eukaryota > Metazoa > Mollusca > Gastropoda > Planorbidae > Biomphalaria > Biomphalaria glabrata. The sequence goes on from NC_074711.1 coordinate 53,430,283, forward strand.
GGAAAACCTATGACTTGGCAGAGTTTAAGTCTGTGTTTAACATGCATGACTAGATTGAACTAGGACATTTATGCTTATACTGAAACTGAAACAAAATATAGTTCGCTGTGAGTCTTAATAAGAAAGTGAAAGTCTAGTACGGGAAGTAGAGATCATGACATTAAAATGTTAAAGTTACAGACGAAGGAAGAATGGTTCATGAAAGGTTGATTGGTAATTCTTTGTTTACTAGAGGCCTTCAGAGTTTTGCTATTATTGAGTCACTATACAGAATAAAATGGCCTATTGCTTTCAATTTTATTTAACAGTTTTTTTTTAACTATTTTTGTGACCCACCGAGTCAAACAAATTGCCGTCCATAAATTGTATTAAAAAGCAAACGAATCTCATCCAGACTATACAAATAAATCCATCGACAAAAAAAAGAACGAAAATGAACATCACAAGTGCCCCAATGTGCTAGTGACGAATGAAACTGACAAAGATCTCAAGAAAATAGTATTAGAATTGTAAATTGGAATTATGCTAAAGTACTTGGGCCAGCAAAAGATGTTGTTTTTTTCTTTATCAGACGGACTACTCTTAAAATACTAAGAGCTGAATGATTCTCCCTACAGTCGTATCACTGACACAGAGCCTGTGTTGGTGACACCTTGTCCAATCAATGTCAATAGAATTTTCATTTCTCTGGACATCGTCTGCCAGCGAGCATTTTGATCAAAGGAATAACCATTACTTGACCAACACACAAACACACGAGCGAGTCCGGCAGTCGTTGATGTTATTTATTTCTAGCTGGACCAAACGAATTGAGTCTCCTGACAGACCACGACAACATGTTAGCCATTGGTCTAGCAAATGTTTTTGTGAGTAGTTCTGGTGACTGCTGTTTGGTGCCACGTTAGCGTTCCTATGGAAAGTACCTAATTCAAATTAACATCCTATTATCTTACTATTTGAAAAGTTACATTTATAAATGAACTAGAGCGACAGGATGCCAGGTCATGACATAATCGCTCAGGAGTGTCTTACGGTCATCATGATGGTTCCAAGTTTGAATCCCTCCCAATACCCTACCATGGGCTAAGACAGTGGTCGCAAACTGCGAGCCGCATTGCTGCTTTCGACTTATTGGCTTTGACTCTTCCATCAGATGTTTAATGCAGTCACGGACTAGTATTTTCTAGCTGGCCTTGTAAGAGACGAGAAAAGACAAGTCTATAGAATAGAGACACATTTTCAGAAAGCCTGGACGTGTGGTATGCTCTCTGGACTGTCTTATCTTATAAATTAGGAGTGAGTCTGGTGTGAATGTACACTTTGGTTTCTTATAGTTATAATGTTTTTTGTTTGGTGTAATGCACACATTGTAAGACAAATTTCCTTACGGATAATAAAGATTATTATTATTATTATTATGTTAGAAATGAACGAGTAGTCATTCTCTGGCGCTGCCAGGGTCGAGTTTCGCTAAAGAGAAACAAAATTCATCGTAGTCCCTTTAACAGTTTCCACTGAGGAATTTTCTGGTGATGTGGCAGGTCTGCAGCAGTACCGCCCTCTGACAGGCAACGAAGATGTTCCTAGAAATGTTAAGGGCCTTGAAGGTGTCTGTGAGGTCAGTTGTTATTATCTCCTCGGTTGATATAACAATGGGGTATATTGTTATTTTGGACAATTTCCATAGACGCTTAATCTCCAAGCCTAGGTTCCCATATTTTCTTTGTTTTTCTATCTCAGTTTTTCTTAAATTATGAGACAGTGGTACGGCGATATCGATAATGGTAGCGGTTTTTTCTTTTTTATCGATAAACAGCAGATCCGGGCGATTGAAATCTACCGTTTTGTCGGTCAGAATAGGCCTATCCCAGTACAGCAGATGATCAGTAGACTCGAGAACCTCTTGCGGAGAGTATTTATAATAAGGGGGAGTGTCCTTACCGATCAATTTGTACGTCAAAGCCAAGTGTTGGTGTATTAACTTTGCAACTTGGTTATGGCGACCTAGGTAGGCTGATTCTGATAGGGCTGGACATTATTATTATTATTATTATTATTATTAAAATGAAGACGTTACTTCAAAAAAAAAAGATCATTACGTCCTACGCGTGTTCCTAGTTCAATCTAGTCAAGCATGTTAAACAATGACTTAAACTCTGCCAAGTCATAGGTTTTCCTGACTGACTCAGGCAACCCATTTATTTTATTTATTGTTTTACCATTATTTGTCCGAATGGGCGAACGAGGTCGAAAGCGGCGCGGGGGAGATGCATGCAATTCTAAACACTTAAGGCCCTAAAGAGGAGTTTTTTGGCATTATTGCCACTTAAAGGACAAACGCCTGAGATGCACTTTTAATACAAATAAGTTCTATAAAAATGTTTCTACTAATGCATAGCTTAAGTTTGAGGTGATTCATGAGTTTTCATGGACTGCCTTTTGTCCTATGTATTTCTTCTCGGTCATCCTATTGTGATTTATTGAAGAAATATGCAAAAAGTTTGGCATCAACAAATAGGTTGGAAAATTCCATATTGTTTTGACCCAACGACTAAGGTTCCTCTTCCTATCAGCTAAAACAAATTACGCTTGAAACCGAAGAACCGCTAGGCAACGGAGATTTGAAATCAGAACACAAACTTGTCTCGGAAATGAATTGCAGTAATAAAAAGGCAGATACATCTACTAGGTAAAGTTAACCACCTTCACCTGTCAGTTGCAATAGTTTCGCTCGTTTTATTATTCAAACCACTTGAGCAGGTCACGTGTTGGACGTGGCTCTTCAACGCAGTTTTAGACGCGTGGCACTTTGAAGCATTTTATGGACCATTTGGAGAGTATTTTTTAATAGCTATGTCTAAAACAATCTTTCAAGTTTGAAAGCCAACAAACTGAACAGATCAATTTAATTCACAGATATTAACACTTTAAATATCCACAAAGTTCTAAAGAATTTTACCAGAAAGCATAGTGCATCATTATTTGCTGCCCCAGAAAGGAAAAAGCCGCTATTAGTTTTGAGAGGTCTGTCGTACCCTCTCCTCTGTTTTAAGATTGTGTCAAAATTGCACAAAACAAAAAAAAATGTTTCTTTCTTTAATATAAAGATTCACTACATATTAAAATGATGCAGATTTTTTTTTCACATACACCATCTTTTTAAAAATAAAGTACTCGAAGTAAAGCCTCATTAAATTCTATAAGACGAAGGGGTGGGAGGAAAGTGATACTAAACTAACAGGCCGGTCTAAGTTATATATCAGAGACAGAGAAAGAAAAAGAGTGAGACAGATGCACACACACGCACCTAAGCTCACACATACATCAAACATTCACAAACAATGACCCCAAAGAAATTCTTTCTCGGTTCTGTTTCCGCCCAATAGTTTACCCGTGCATTACCTCCCTTCAAAACCTGACTCTAATTTACTGAATAAAAAAACAAACTTTGTATGCTGGCACGATACGTATTAAGAAGAAGATATCAAATCTCTTGATATGCCAATCAATAAATCGCATATCAGCTTTTACAATATTAGAAGCGTTCAGTCCCTCTTTGATCTCCCCCCCCCCCCCCCAGCTTCTTCCCTTTCATTGCTGGCACGTCGCTATACACGCAGCCTATAAGTCAATTCTTTGATCTAGGCATTCCCTTGTCTCTGTTTGGGAATATTATAATCTTGATATATGAAAATATATTAATGTTATGAGGCGGTCACGTGGCACTGAACAGAACGACACTGAACTCGTAACTGTGGTTATATAAATATATTGGATCAAGTATTGTCTGTGGGATAAACAAGAAACACGCATTTATTTGAGTAATCAAATTTTCGTCTATATTACATTATAATGAGTGTTAGTTGTTAGTATGAGGCTTTTGTTGTTATTGTATTACCACCAAATTTCCCCTTCGTTCCTATCGTATCTCTCACAATTGCAAGGGGCAATACTAAATTGTGCTACTTGTAAAAGTCACACAATAAATAAATGACTGTTGTGGAGTGGCTGGTTTTAGACAGAGGAAGTGTTCCTTACTACAAACAGTTCAGAATAGAAGGGGAGATCACCAACTTGACTTGTTCCTCAAGTGAGTTTCGAGACAGAGCAACGAGGGCTGAATGTTTGACTGAGATGTGAGATCGTCACTACTGCAATTTGGAGAAAAGAAAAAGTCTAAGGATGTTGATTGTCATATAACTTTCTTTCTCTACTTCAACAAAATCAATAAGTAAAAAAATATTTATTAAAGAATATTAAAATTCCCCTGTGTAACTTTCATCTATTATATTGTGTCAACATTTTACTGACGATCAAAGTCCTCAGGGCTCGCAAAGACCTTCCTACAGGGAACAGTACCAGGAAAAAGAAGAAGAGGCAGACAAAGAAAGACATGAGAAGATAACATAAAAGAACGGACAGTCCTGTCATTTAATGAAGCTCTATCCAAGACAAAAGACAGAAAGGAATGGAGAAAGACGGTCAAAAGATCTTGTGTGGTGCCCCAAAAGTTCAGGAGGTGAAGGTGGGAAAGAAGATATAATAAAAAAGACCGAGACCGTAATTGTGTCGGCCACATGACATCCTCGTTAACCGTGGGCTATAGAAACTGCTGACCTTTACCAGGGGCGCCTCGGGGTTGTGGCCGCCTGCGTGCGAAATTTTAAAATGCCGCCCCCTTCCCCTTTCGTTTTCTACAAAACAAAAATTCCTTAAGACTGAACTGGACGCTGTACCGAAAGCGCCCTTTGATTTAAATTTAAATTTAAAACTATTTTTTGTAGACCATTCTTTTTTTTCCTTTCATATTCGCACCCTTGTCGTATCCCTCGCCTCCTCTTAGAGGTTTTATTTCATATTTTTAACTTTGCATTTTTGTTTATTACGAAGTCACAAAGTCCTTCTCCAGTTGTATCAGTAATTGGGTGAAACCCCAGAAAATGTTTATGTATTTCTACATGAGGTGTATAGGAAACAAAAGCACTAATAATAATTATATTTCCTATATAATTTTAAAGTTTTGTAAAAAGTTCTTTCTAAAGATAAAATTAAAGATGCGGCAGGTTCCCACTCAAGGGGTTTTATTTCGGGACGGGGCACCTGCGCTTTCCGGCGTTTTCAGCTCCAAAAATTCTTTCTCCTGGCGTGTACAACGCTTTTTTTCTTGTAGCAAGAATGCCAAAAAGGTCAATATTGGTGTGTTTTCTTTCAGAACGCACTATTTATATTAGTAGAAAAACGTCGAGGGCCATATTAGGTCTAATAATAAAGAGGTAGTGCTGGTCAATAGTATTATGCAAATAACATTCTAGGTACACATAGCACACGGACATCTGTAATGGGTATGATCTTTTTTAAGATCATCTTCGTGTCAAGTATATCTCTGTCGTGGACCTTAGTTTTCCACACAAAAGTCGTCAATATAATGAAGTGCAATATTCGGAAATAGATCAAAAAAATCCGAAAGAATCACACTAGCGGAGACGTTTTGAAATGTTTTCTTCAAAAAGTTTTGACCATAATGTTGCATACGCCCATCGCAAAAAAGGTCTACATTTGACGAGGTCCTTTTAGAAGATGAAATGACGTCTCTTAATTAAGATATTTAATTTAATTTTTTAAACATTGATAATTATGTTACTTTAATAATATTCAGACATTGAATAATAACTACAATGAAAATAAACTTTGTTTTCGCTGCCCCCCCCCCCCCAGTTGTTGGTCAGTAGTTGGTTTGTAGCTCCTAACAGCTAATACAACTGAACCGATGTAGGCGTTCTATATTGTTAATAAATACACTTTAAATAAGTTGAACAAACGTCTCTAGTGAACTATAAAAATAAAACTGTTACTACAATATACACAGATTTAGCTTGCTTAATCCACACTCATTTCAAATAGAAGTGAAAATGGTTTAAACATTGACTATTTAATTACTAGATCTACTCACAGGGCGAGCTTTCGACTAAACAATAGTAATTCTAAGTAGTAAGTAGATGCTTAAAAGAAAAAAAAATGGGCTGACTGATCTGCATCTGGGATTGTTATTCAAAACAAATAGGCCCACTACAAACGACCGCGAAAATTCAAGTCCTGAAATAAGTAGGCGCCTATTTAAAAAAACCTGGGAATCCCTAGGGCGCTTCTCTATTTTTTTGTATAATAAAAATAATAAAATAATTTCTTATGTACGAATGTCGTTTTTCTTTAAAAGTTTTTAAAGGATAATGGAATAATTAGAATTCATATAAAATATTTTTTTTTTTTTTTATTAAACTAAATTTAAAAAAAAAAAGAAAGATAACCTTGAAATAATGATTTGGCCGCCCCTAACATTTGGCCGCCTGCTTGCAATGCACACTTTGCACAAGAGGTAGCGGCGGCCCTGACCTTTACATCATCTGCCCCGATAGGTCACTAGGTCTGAAAGGGGAACTTTACTTTTTTTAAACGGTCGGTACATTAAATATTCACAGCTTAACGCATAGATCTCATGATCGCTAAATACATTCTGCTTGTGAGCCCCGCTCTAAAATGTAACATAGTTGGGCCTTCACCGTTTCCCATTCCTAGGAGACGCAGTTGTGTGTTTGTATCAGTCACTATAAGTATAGCAGCATCAGTCACTTTAAGTAAAGGAGTATCAATCACTTTAAGTATAGGCGTATCAGTCACTTTAAGTGTTGAAGTATCAGTCGATTTAGTTATAGCAGTATCGGTCACTTTACGTATAGGTGTATCAATTTTAAGTATAGCAGTATCAGTCACTTTTAGTGTAGTAGTATCATTCACTTGAAGTGTAGCACTACAATAAGGAAGTGTACCTGTGGACATAATTCAGACCATTGCAAGTCTTCAGGTGTGAAAGACAAGTGCTGACAATATTAAAATGTAAAACAAAAAAAATCAATAGTATTTTTTTTTTCAAACTGATAAAATGATAATTTTCCAGTAGAAACCAAACAAAAAAGTCTCTCTCAGATTTCACTGTACAAGAGCTGAGTACATCCTATGGATAGGCTTACAATGTTTCAAACTCATCACGTAAATGATAACATCGTATTCCACCCTTCGGCGAATATCAAACTATGACGCCCGAGGAACTAATCTAATCTGCTTTACACATTTTTATCTCTGCTGAGAGATTGATTTTTTTTTATTTTACAATATATTTTGAATACACAGGTCTTCATTCCAAATGTGTGCAGAAATCAGCGAAAATTCAGCTTAAGTTGAAATATCAGCCAAATGGTTATGATTGCAATCAGCTTATTATTAAAAAACGTATTTTAGAGCATCAGTCAAACTGAGATTTCAACTTTCAACAAAAAAAAAATACTTTGTCTGGCGCATCTTTCATTCTCCAGCTAGCTCAATGCGCGTTGATCCAATCTCTTTTGTAGACATTTGGGGGGGGGGGGGCTATCTGGGAACAGGTTTTCGTGCTACCTCTGGGCGCTCAGTAAGTGGCACAACTCAATGCAATGCGAGATTCGAACTCGAACCTTCAAATAGTTTATGTCTCCCAGCATCTCATCTTTCCCTTGATTCACGTCGTAAGGTGCTGTGACAGTTCTTTGTAGGGTTGCTGTGATAGTTCTTTGTAGGGTTGCTGTTATAGTTCTTTGTAGGGTTGCTGTGATAGTTCTTTCTAGGGTTGCTGTGACAGTTTTTTGTAGGGTTGCTGTGACAGTTCTTTATAGGGGTGCTGCGACAGTTCTTTGTAGGGGTACTGCGACAGTTCTTTGTAGGATTGCTGTGACAGTTCTTTGTAGGGGTGCTGTGACAGCTCTTTGTAGGGTTGATGTTATAGCTCTTTGCAGGGTTGCTGTGATAGTTCTTTGTAGGGATGCTGTGATAGTTCTTTGTAGGGGTGCTGTGATAGTTCTTTGTAGGGTTGCTATGACAGTTCCTTGTAGGGTTGCTGTGACAGTTCTTTGTAAGGTTGCTATGACAGTTCTTTGTAGGGGTGCTGTAAAAGTTCGCGTAACCAAATCCATCCATTTTTCCTGTTCAGCAGCTGTTCTTAGCAGGATATCAAGAGCGAGGCAGGTCTTTGGACAACCCTTTCTTCGTGCTCCCTCCACTGTACCTTGAAGACTTTTGACAGTGAGTCATGTCTGACAATATTATCAAACCAGCTCAACTTTCATCTCTTCACAGTATTGAGTGTTGTTTGTTGAAGTACAAACTCAGCTGACTTCTTATGCTGGTATCTGATTACCGGCATTTTACTGTAACATTTACTCTGAAAGTCGTGGATCTCCCCTTCAGCTTCAGCGGTCAATGTCCAACTTTTACAACCATAGTCTGGAGACCATTAAGGAAGACTACAGTTTTAATTTGACTGAGCAGCTGATGTTACTCCTCAAGATTGTCCACAGTTTGTTCATTGCAGAGGGTTTTAAACAAGTTTTTATCGCTTTTATTGATCCTCCATCTCTTGTTATGTTTGACCCTAGGTATTTAAATAAATCAACTCAGCCACATCAAACAATTCAACATTGCTGTCATTAACATATTTTATATACGAAAAGTATTAAATTGAGTCCACTTTTTACAAAGCTTATATCAACTCACACTAACCCCCCCCCCCCCCCCCCATTTTTCGTATTTAAATTTTTAATACCTGGTTGGGTCAACATTCTTTTAAGCGATAAACTTAGAAACAGAAGAGAAAGTGATATGGAGAGATATGGTGGAGATATCATGAACCCTCAGGGAAAACTACGAGGAAAAAAAAAAGAAGAACAGGAGAGACTTTGAGATAAAAAAACCGACCAGACAATGTCTAGGAAGCCATACAGAAAGATCTGTAAATACTAAAAGTAGGTTTGTGCTACATATAAAAAGCTGAGAAATAAGTCTACAATTTTAAAAAAAGTGACCAGAAAATTATCGCAGACTTTTAAAATACATAGATTATCAACTCTTCTTTCATTGTGAAAGCCGAGTGCGCCAAAAAGCGATCTATTTATAGTTAGTTATCTGCCATAGATGGAGATCTCCAATTATTTACGAGGTGTTTAGCGATGTAAACTAGTTTGATATTAGACAGCAGATGACAGTAAATTTGAAGTAATTCTCAGTCTAGTAGCGTATGAAACAAATCAAGAAATTATGATGAAAAAAAAAGAATTATTTTATCTAGAGATATATTGTTATCGACAAAACTTCAAAACACAGTTTAACTCCACTTTCTCCCGCCCCCGTCTGGCGCCACGATTTGCCCTCTCTTGCCTTCACTAAATAGAAATTGTGTGCCCCCCCCCCCACCCCTCGAATCTCCGACCAGTCCCCACTATTCTCCTCTTCCCATTGCTACCCCCCCCCCCCCCATCCTGTCTCTCTCAAATGTCGTTGAGTCTCACGAGACGCCCAGGGAGTTGCAGGAAGCAGGAAGCGAGTGGTGCCAAGCACATGTTGAGTCGGCTTGTAGTTGGAACAATGGAAGAGAGAAGTTTTTTTTGTTATATATGTTCCTTTCTCCGACATTGCCTGGGCATTTGTTCGTGGACATTTTCACGTGGACATTTTCTCATGGACATTGTGTCTCGTGACGAATGTACTTGTATTTTAGATCTCATGGGAGCTAACCTGTAGGACGTGAGAGTTCTTCTTGTTTTGTTTTTTGTTTGAAGAGTTACTCCTCATCCTCTGTTACTGAGGTACGTACTTTAAAGAGATTGAACGTAAAGTTAGCTTTGTTACTTTGTTACTTTGTTACTTTGTTACTTGTTGATTTCCTGAAATTTATCTTCCAATTACTTAATAACATGCACCCAAAATTCAGAAAATATTATTTTCCATTGTGACTGCATTAAGTATTTAGTGACGTAGGTTTGTTCTGTATACACGGACTCGTTATGTACGTTCGTACGTTGTAAGTGGAAAAAACCTGAGATTATAAAACCTGAAACTATAAAATCTGAGATTATAAAACCTGAGACTATAAAACGTGAGATTATAAAATCTGAGATGATAAAACCTGAAACTATAAAAACTGAGATTATAAAACCTGAGATTATAAAACCTGAGATATAAAACCTGAGATTATAAAACCTGAGATTATAAAACCTGAGATTATAAAACCTGAGATTATAAAACCTCTTAGATACCATCCTTCTTCATATCAAATAGAGTTGTCAAAGGTATAACTAATTGTCCTAGACAACTTTAAGATTTTATTCAATGCATGCTTCTAGAGATAAAAAATATTTCACTAAAGTTTATGTTCTAGACAGTTGAAATGTTTAAGTATATACGTTTAGACATCTAAACTAGTTCACTAAAGAATTTTAAACTTCCAGAGGATCTTGCAAAATGCATAATTCACTTTTATTCCAATTCTTTTTTTTTTTAAGTGCATGTCTTATTGAACTTCATCTTTCTTCAACTGAATACAAAATGTCTACAGCGATTTTGTATGTTCGTAATTGTCTTTCACATGTGTTGGTTTATCTTCACATTTTTTTTTTCGCTTTAATAAGATTTAGGTTTCAACTTTCTCAAACTTGAAAAGATTTTCTTAAAAGATTTAATTTGATTTTAATGAACAGAATTTGGGGACAAATTAAACTAAACCATAGGCTAAGTAAAAGGACAATACATGCTTAAACGTAACCTGGGAGATAATTGCGAAAGACCAAACTATGTTGCAAACTCGAGAGACAATAAAACTTATATTTGCGTACAGTGCTTGAAAGTCTAGGTGTGGAGTCATGTTACCCAATAGGAAATTGTTGACATAGATCGTGAAAAAGGTTAATTTATGTTCATTAAGTTTGTAGCATGTAAGTATGTAGCATGTAAGTATGTAGCATGTAAGTAGGTAGCATGTAAGTAGCATGTAAGTAGGTAGCATGTAAGTAGGTAGCATGTAAGTAGGTAGCATGTAAGTAGCATGTAAGTAGGTAGCATGTAAGTAGGTAGCATGTAAGTAGGTAGCATATTAAGAACTAATAGATAACGTAGTGCCAAGAGAATGCGAAAAAATAGAACAGGACAACATTTTTAACTCTTTCTCTCCTAATTGAAGATACCATCGTTGATTTGATCTTATTAAACTAAACTATTGTTTAATTTTATAAACTTGACTTTCTGTTGTATAAAAAGAACATGCGTTCCCCTTTAAGTCTAAACCAAATAAAACATTTTATGATAGCAACCGAAAAAGCTATTGGAGGTTAATCCTAACAGGGGAGTGAAATAGTCATGAGCAAAATGAAGAATTCCGTCGAGACGTGGAAACATAATGACGGAGAGAAAGAGTTAAGAGATGTCATTATTTAAAACATTAAAAAAATATTATCATAATATATATTACATTCATATATATATATATATATGTGTTAGGCAGAAAACGAGAGGGGAGAGAGAGTAGATTAAATAGACAGACAGATAGATAGATAGATAGATAGATAGATAGATAGATAGATAGATAGATAGATAGATAGATAGATAGATAGATAGATAGATAGATAGATAGATAGATAGAGAGAGAGGATAGATAGATAGATAGATAGATAAATAGATAGATAGAGAGAGAGATAGAGAGAGAGACAGGCTTCAATGTTTCATCACAATTTCTCACTCTCATAAAACAATCTAATAGCTTCTCTTGTATCGACCACTAAGTGTTGACACAACCTACATTAAACCAGTACGTCTAGACGTAATCTCTATCTCGCTAATAATGTAGTCGGTCTGTCCAACGACCACAATTCTCAGTTTAGCAAGTAGTGATCTGAAAACGATACGTCTCCCTGGGTCGAGCTTAGAATGTCCATTCATCTCAATTTAACTTCATTGATTCAGCCAGAGGGTAATTTGTCTTTTGATGTATCAAGGGCACCCACCGTTTGAAACCGAATTCTCTGGCGGCACGCAGTCCACCTCTTTGCGTCCCTTCACAAGCATCATTTCAAATTGACTATTGACCAGTGAATAAAAATTAATGGCCCGATGAAATCCACACATAAAGATTGCACGCCTGATCGGACACACCACCGTGGGCGAAATGATGGCACCATAGCGCAAGAGGTTTGAGCTTAAGAAAGTCTGTATGTTGCGAAAAATGTGTACTGTAACCTGATCTTATAAATTTGGGGGGGGGGGGGGGGGGTTCATTTTTTTGTAGGCTTCATGCCTCGTTTTGGTCTGGCCTCTTGCCGTTCTTTTACTTTCTATTGTTTCTAATTAATTTCGAGGAGATCTGATCTTGTATAGTGTGAATATTTCTTCACATCTCTGTTCACTAATCTAATGCTATTAAGTTACCAATATTTTATATGATGTGTGTTTATATACAGGATGTAGGGTGCCGCTAATTCCATTTAATTGTTTTGAAAAAAGAAATGTACAAATATCGTCTGATAATTGATTTTGTTGGACAAGATGCAAGGGAGTTAACTTATTGTTGTGATCAAGATAAGATAAAGATGCTGTTGTGATCAAGATAAGATAAAGATGCTGTTGTGATCAAGATAAGATAAAGATGCTGTTGTGATCAAGATAAGATAAAGATGCTGTTGTGATCAAGATAAGATAAAGATGCTGTTGTGATCAAGATAAGATAAAGATGCTGTTGTGATCAAGATAAGATAAAGATGCTGTTGTGATCAAGATAAGATAAAGATGCTGTTGTGATCAAGATAAGATAAAGATGCTGTTGTGATCAAGATAAGATAAAGATGCTATTGTGATCAAGATAAGATAAAGATGCTGTTGTGATCAAGATAAGATAAAGATGCTGTTGTGATCAAGATAAGATAAAGATGCTGTTGTGATCAAGATAAGATAAAGATGCTGTTGTGATCAAGATAAGATAAAGATGCTGTTGTGATCAAGATAAGATAAAGATGCTGTTGTGATCAAGATAAGATAAAGATGCTGTTGTGATCAAGATAAGATAAAGATGCTGTTGTGATCAAGATAAGATAAAGATGCTGTTGTGATCAAGATAAGATAAAGATGCTGTTGTGATCAAGATAAGATAAAGATGCTGTTGTGATCAAGATAAGATAAAGATGCTGTTGTGATAAAAATGATAAAGAGCATGCAAACATGTATTGAAGTAAACAAAAAAACTGACGATTTCAAAAGTTGTACAATAGCAGATCCACCAGAGATCCTCCAGAGATCCACCAGAGATCCTCCAGAGATCCTCCAGAGATCCACCAGAGATCCACCAGAGATCCACCAGAGATCCTCCAGAGATCCTCCAGAGATCCACCAGAGATCCACCAGAGATCCTCCAGAGATCCACCAGAGATCCTCCAGAGATCCACCAGAGATCCTCCAGAGATCCACCAGAGATCCACCAGAGATCCATACTAAACAATGGAAATAAATAAAATTTAAAAAACGAGGGAAAATAAGGAGCCATATAGTATGAAGAGTGGAAAAACTCGACTCACATAACCATAAAGCTCACATATCTCCATTCTATTTCAAGTTTGTATTATAAAATCACACAGTAATAAATGATTAAAAAAATTGTTCCAATAGTTTTCGCGAACATATGGGAATTTCACAATCATTTCATACTGATGGCAGTCGTAACTAGGAATGCATCGGATAGTAGCTTCCGCTCCGGCCGAATATCCATCCATTTTTCGGATAATAAAAATATCACAGTGGTACCTAAATTTCTATTAATATCTATAAAGTGGATCTGGTTCCATTAATGTCTGTTATGAAATGTATTAAAGTTTATATTCAAAACAAAATAGTGTGCTTAAAAATGTATGAATATGTATCAAACATCTTTTATTACAAAGACAAGGCGAGTTAACATAAATAGAAATGAAACTTTACATTATAAATGCGTATTACCTACGTCGCAGCAATGGCTGGTACATTTGTAATATTGTCTTGACCTTTGAGTGGGTTAGTTCACTATGTCACGCTGGCCAGACGTCTGTCTAGCTGTGCGGATATATCTCCAGAGATAGAATCTTACTCCTGCGTTGTGTGTCTTTAATTCATAACGACATTCTTAATAATTTAGGAGTGTGAAATAACTCCTCGTTATTACTGTAATTACTTACGATATATACTTAGCCACAATGTATCAGGTCCTAGACGCAAGGACAGGAAGCGGTTTGTGGCCTATCAAAGACGATCCTTATGACCAGTAGATGGTCTGAAATACATGAACACATACATCTACTCACTAAACACCCTAGACTGCACTTTACCTTTAAAAGATCAAAAATTAGTACAATATACATGATAAACAAGTTACACAAATTAGTTTGAAGAATCTGTTAATAAATGCCTTATCAACTTTAATTCATCAATGAGTAATAGAGTTGAAAACAATAAGATAAAAAAAAGTAAAATAAGAATATAATATTAGTATGCTATTAAGAAATTTTGCAAAATGTTCAGTATATAGTTATTTATTGGACATGTAGACTAGGACCGAATATCTTATTTGACTATCCGGCCATATCCGGCTCCGGCCGAATATAGAAAAAAACTATTCCGTGCACCCTAGTCATAAATAAGAATTACCCAAAAAAATTATTTCTGCATAATGTTACTGTCACTTCGTATACTACTGTTGTCATTTCATTTTGTACATCACACAACTAGCAATTAGACAGTTTTATGTAATGATAAACTAAAATTCAGGAAAATAAAAAACACGCAGGCAGAGATAGATAGATAGATAGATAGATAGATAGATAGATAGATAGATAGATAAATAGATAGATAGAGAGAGAGAGAGAGAGAGAGAGAGAGAGACAGATAGATAGATAGATAGATAGATAGATAGATAGATAGATAGATAGATAGATAGATAGATAGATAGATAGACAGACAGACAGACAGACAGACAGACAGATAGATAGATAGATAGATAGATAGATAGATAGATAGATAGATAGATAGATAGATAGATAGATAGATAGATAGATAGATAGATAGATAGATAGATAGATAGAAGTTTCGCATGGTCATAAATATTCATTAATTATTTTTTTTTGTACATTATTTAAAAAATTCTTTGATTATAATTTTAGCTCTCCAAGTTTTAGTTAATTGTATGTTAACTATAAATAATTATATAAACTAGTTTAGCTCTACTCTGCATAATTCATAAACGTGATGATATTTCTTTAATACCATCAGACGATATACTATCTGGAGTCGAAATGTTTAGACACATTTCTTTTTTTGGTCAAGATTTTGTCATCAAAGTTCTGTAAACGCCCAAACCCAATTTGTGTTGGCAGGGGGGAATTATGACGTCACGAGATTAGCCGAATTCAATGAGAAATTTGAACCTTTGCGCGAATGAACATACACACACACGCGCTCCACACACTCTCACTCACACACTCAATGTCTCAGAGTTGTGTTGTAATTCTGTGTATAGTGGTCTATCTACCTATAGCATGACCAATAAGTGAATATAAGCGAATATATTATGTGAACTAAAATGGTGGAAGCTTCGTTGCTTAGTCAACATGACCGCAGACATTTCTTTTCAACAAATCATTGTGGAATTGGGATTTGAATGAAGTTGGAGCATGTCTTTCCACCCAGAAAAATGTCAATTATCAACAGTAACAAAAAAACAAAAAAAAAAAACAAATAAATAACACTTATCTTATTCATGGTAAACCAGTAACACAGCCTAAAACCGCAAAATACTTAGGTATTATAATAAATGAAAAACTATAACGAAATCTCTATACTTATGAAACTATTAAAAAATCAAAGAAGGCATTAGGGTTTGTTAAAAGAAATCTCCACAAATTAAATAAGAACATGAAACTAAAATGTTATTTAACCTTGGTTAAGCCAATAATAGAATAAGCATCCTTTGTTAGGGACCCATCAACTCAACAAAAAAAAAAAACCATTAAGAAACCGGAACATTAAAAAGCAATAGCAACTATACATAAAACACTAAACCATAATCTTCAAATACTAAAACACCTAACAAAATATGCAGAAAGGCCCAAAGATAAAGGTACATTCCTCTTTCCAAATGCTAGGACAAATTTGTACTAATACTCCTTCTTTCCTTGTGCTATTAGAGAATGAAATGGGTTGCCTGATACAGATAATTTATAAAAATTCTGCAAAACAAGTTAAAAGAAATACACACCACAATCCGTTCTAGTAAACGTTCAAGAAAAACAACAATATAAAATTCTCATCGGGATATCCATCTTTTGTATTTGTGTTTTGGTCAAAATATCCAAGCCGCGGGGCACACATTGGACACCCTTGTTGAATACATGCGCAGAATTCTTTAAAGTAAACTTAAACAGATCCCCCCCCCCCCAGTGGACAACCGATTGGTCTGCACAAGATGCAAAAACAAAATGTGGGTTTACGTAGTCAGGTGAAACACTGCCATCGTCCGTAAACTTCAGAATAGTAGACATTATCATTATTATTATTATCATATTCGTTTTATGAAAAAATAAATCCACAGAAAAACAAAATACTACAATTAGAGTATATACATTATTACAACAATCAGAGTATATACATTATTACAACAATTAGAGTAAATACATTATTACAACTATTAGAGTATTTACATTATTACAACAATTAGAGTATTTACATTATTACAACTATTAGAGAATTTACATTATTACAACTATTAGAGAATTTACATTATTACAACTATTAGAGTATATACATTATTACAACAATTAGAGTATTTACATTATTACAACAATTAGAGTATTTACATTATTACAACAATTAGAGTATTTACATTATTACAACAATTAGAGTATTTACATTATTACAACAATTAGAGTATTTACATTATTACAACAATCAGAGTATATACAATATTACAACAATCAATTTTTGATTGATTGAAACAGTCGCAGAAGGAATGACAATGTATTTTAAATACTTTAAAAATATAAATAAGACTTTTCTTTTATTCAGTTTTTTAGTTTTCCCCCCACCCTCCGTAACATTTAACACAAAATTAAGACTATAAAAAGGGAAGAACATTCAATATTCTGGATGAGCAGTACCAAATGAGGTCATAGGAAATGGTGTAATGGCTTTAAAAGCGCTTTATTGTTGGTCATATAAAAGAGTCTTGAAAAGTCAGCAGTAGAGCTCATCCGACTATTAGCAAAGGTAATCTGTTTGACTTCTCCTGAGTTAGTGTTAAACGTATTTCAATGCACTCGTTCGGGTCAAACCAGTAAGGTTAAAACAGAATTTAAGACGCAGGCGGAAACAATTATCATATTGAAACTTTCGAATATGTCCTTAAAGAAAGAAAAAAAACAACCTCGAACATTGTTCATCTGTTTGCATTGATATGAAAGGTTTATGGCTGTATCGAAACAAACAAATAAACATATTAAGAAGGTGAAGAATAAAAGTAATGATTAATATGTGTAGTTTCTTGACCAGATCCAAGTTAATTGCATTTAATTGATATTCAGAGTGAACTTGTTTACAGAACCCATAATCCGACCTAGAAGTAGAGCATTGATTCAGCTACTGATTGAATTAATCACTGATTGAGCTAGCCACTGATTGAGTCACACATTGATAGAAAATCTTCATCAAAAACGTGAACGGCTATTCGTTCTCGTTTAGTAAACATCACACAAACATTTGACATCACATCGCCATTACAGAAACATTTGACATCACATCGCCATTACAGAAACATTTGACATCACATCGCCATTACAGAAACATTTGACATCACATCGCCATTACAGAAACATTTGACATCACATCGCCATTACAGAAACATTTGACATCACATCGCCATTACAGAAACATTTGACATCACATCGCCATTACAGAAACATTTGACATCACATCGCCATTACAGAAACATTTGACATCACATCGCCATTACAGAAACATTTGACATCACATCGCCATTACAGAAACATTTGACATCACATCGCCATTACAGAAACATTTGACATCACATCGCCATTACAGAAACATTTGACATCACATCGCCATCACAGAAACATTTGACATCACATCGCCATTACAGAAACATTTGACATCACATCGCCATTACAGAAACATTTGACATCACATCGCCATCACAGAAACATTTGACATCACATCGCCATTACAGAAACATTTGACATCACATCGCCATTACAGAAACATTTGACATCACATCGCCATTACAGAAACATTTGACATCACATCGCCATTACAGAAACATTTGACATCACATCGCCATTACAGAAACATTTGACATCACATCGCCATTACAGAAACATTTGACATCACATCGCCATTACAGAAACGAACTACGTCTAAAAAAACAACAACTTATGAAAGAATCCCTTGTATTATAACCCGACGTTATTACGTAGCATTAAGGCCATCCATTTCATTGCGCATGCGCCACTGTCCTCGAGGGAAACCATTATAGATTTACTCCTGAATCGCTGGTCTATTTTTTTTTACATACGTTCCATGTAGCGGTATTTACACCAGAAATAAAACCAACAATAGATTTACATATTGGTTCTGTCGCGAAACCTATTATTTTAGTAGCATAGTGTTAATTAAGCCAGTATCTGGTATAAAGAAATAATTACTTCTGATTAGTTCATGTATTTTTTAACCTTTTGATCAACAAACACACCACCGCCAGACAATCTAATAGCAGCGTTAGAGTTAGTGGGTTCTTATTTGTGTGTGTGTGTGTGGTATTAATATTGTTGTCGAGATGTTGTTTTTTTTCCTTTTAGAATGGCATTAACAAATCAACTCTCGAGGTTTCAGTATTATCAAGGATAATGTAAACGAATAGGCACATTTTCGGAGGCGCTGTGGCTGAGCGATAAAGCGATTGGCTTCTGAACCGGGCGTCCCGTATTTGAATCCTGGTGAAGACTAGTATTTTAAATTTTGGGATCCTTGGGCGCCTCTGAGTCCACCCAGCTCTAATGGGTACCTGAAAAGAAAAGACGGTCGGCCGTTGTGCTGGCCACATGACACCCATGTTAACATTGGGCCACAGAAACAGATGACCTTTACATCGTCTTTCTCATAGATCCGAATTAGCTGAAAGGGGAGGAAACTTTACTTTTACAGGGAAAGTTTTAGAACATTCTAGAGACATAACAAAATGTATGCACATTAGGTTTTCTCAGACATTGTACTGACTTACAACATATTGTTATGTATTTCTCTGGTTACGGTTTAATGTATTGGTAGACACATAAATAAAATCAATGTCAAGAGCTTGACTACTCCAATTTCAGTTTCATATAACTTTTTTTTTACTGTTAAAAATCTACCGATTTGTCGCAGTACAAAAGTAAGGTAGAAAATTGTTCAATAACTGCACTTCACTGTACTTCTCTACACTTCAGTGTACTTCTCTGCAGTGTCAGCACTTCAATGTACTTCTCTGCACTCAAC
Source organism: Biomphalaria glabrata (assembly GCF_947242115.1). Taxonomy (NCBI): domain Eukaryota; kingdom Metazoa; phylum Mollusca; class Gastropoda; family Planorbidae; genus Biomphalaria; species Biomphalaria glabrata. Next base: position 53,449,696 of record NC_074711.1, read on the forward strand.
TGTACTCATCAGTTTTGAGTGATACTCAACCCTTCCGACTCTGAACTGTACGGAGCATCTCACTTTAACTGTGTCGACTGAACTTGCACATTCTGTCTCTGGCCTTTATAAGGTCCCCAATAGTTTCCGGAAGATTGCAGTAACAAAGCGAGCCCATTCTGGAAGAGCACATAACCATATCTCAAACCGTGTACGTACCGTCTTGTTTACATGCGCACATTCCAGGAACAAGCTGACCTTAGTCACAGGAGTCGCCGGGTCACGCACGGTAACCTCTACCTGGGCAGCTAATTCATTTATGTAAAAAAAAATATAATTACTGACTGCTTTACAAGATATTTGTAAATAGCATAATCTATTTCAGTTGGTCTTTCAACATCAAGTAGTCTCAATGCATTTTCTATGGTGTTTTGATATTTTGGTAAGACTTGAATAGATTAATGATCAACGTTAATATATTTGTTATACCCGATTCGCTTGATAATAATAGATATGTTTGTTAAGTGTGTCTCAGGTTTAGACTCTAGAATGTTGAGGCCCTGAACAAGTTAGAATCAGAGCCCTATTAACAAGGCCCTTTAGGATCTGCAAAGCAAAGGACATTGAAGAGCTCTGTGCCAGGTACCCCAAATAGGACAAGCTATAGCATAAGTTTAAAATGAATCGCGAGGCTCTCTTAAACTTTTCCTGTCTCACACTTGCCCATCACTAAAACCGGGTCTGTGTTTAGTCGCAAGAACTTGCCCCAACCGTAAGACTTACCTTCAACCCTAACCTTACTCTACGTAATAACGTAATGACCTGAAGTTAAAACATTGCCTAGAGCAAAGCCATTCAATCATTATTATTATTTTTTTTTAACATTAGCTAGGAAAAGACTAAAGTGCCCTGCAGCTAATGGTGTCATGAATTTTTTAACATATGAAATGTTATTGGAAGATTTAGCTGAAGAAAAATACTGAGCTTAATATAAAAAAGCATTATTTCCCCGGAGGAAGAAATAGGTCTAAGTAGAGTAGAGTCCCGATAGTCCTAAACGATGGGGGCCGGGACCCATTTTTGGATTAACGAATATTTCGGATTAAGCAAAATTATAACTAAAATAAACATAATTCTGAAATACAACATGTAATTTCCATAAGCTGGTACAGTATATAGTGATAAGTACAGGTTTGTTTTATTTTATATTTCTGAAACCAAGTCTGTGTATGAAGTACGTGTTTCTTCTACACAAGTCCAATGACTTTTCTACATTACTGTCTCATAGTTTCAAATACAAGTTTCCTACTGTTGCGGACATGCCATTTATCACAAATCACTGAATAATATGAACATACCCTACCTGGAACTATTTCTAGACATTTCCAAGCATTTATATGAACTATGTTTGATTAAAAGAGAGGTCTTCATCTCTTCCACACACAAAAAAAGTAACAAACTTATTAAAACTAATACATAAAACATCGTTCTGGTGAATATCATCACACTGTTTATCTTTGAAACGAACTGTTATTTTATAGTACATAATCCACTTATTCCCTTTTACTTTCTTAGTTGCTTTGTTACTATATCTATATTTCGGTTTCGGATAAAGCGGACTTTCGGATTACCGAAGTTCGGATTATCGGGACTGCATTACAATTGTACTTCTTTAAATCTGTTTAATCTCTTATGTAGCTCAGTACCAATCAATAATCATTCTCTTTTTTGTCGCTTTTTCTCTCACTCTCTCTCTCTCTCTCTCTCTCTCTCTGTCTTTCTCTCGGTCTCTCTCTTTCTCTCTGTCTTTCTCTCTTACTTTTTCTCTTTCTGTATCTCTCTCTCTCTCTCATACAGTCACTATTGTCTCTCTCTCTATTTCTTTGTAATTCTCACAGTCTATGAAAGTTTTGTTGCTCTCTGCCTCTTTCTCTCTTTCATTCACACACACACACATACACAGACAAACACACTCACACCGACAAACACACACAAAATGAGAGAGAGAACGAGAAAAGAGAAATAAAAGATTTGCATAAAATTATCTTTTGTCCACTACGACTTGAGAGTGTACAAATTTCTTTTCTTTTAGAAACCCTGCCATCATGGCTTCTGTCACATGCTGTCTCCCATTTCCTTTCGAGAGAACGCTGAGATTATAAGCGCCCCTCCTTTTTTTTCTCTCTCTCTCTCACTCTCTGTCCCAGCATTCCTTCCTCGGAAGATCATTTCCTGCCAGACTGTGTTGACACGTCGTGTCCTGGAGACCCGAACTGAGACTTATGCTAACATAAAACATTTAGAACATGATTTTGAAAGGAAGTTGAATGGCGCTTTAGGGGCCCTGCCAAAACTTTCCAGATGCAGTCAGATGATGCGATGGTCAGATGCAGTCAGATGATGCGATGGTCAGATGCAGTCAGATGATGCGATGGTCAGATGCAGTCAGATGATGCGATGGTCAGATGCAGTCAGATGATGCAATGGTCAGATGCAGTCAGATGATGCGATGGTCAGATGCAGTCAGATGATGCAATGGTCAGATGCAGTCAGATGATGCGATGGTCGCTATTTCGAGTCTGGTTTCAGCTGCGTTAATTGCAATGTAAAATTGTGAAGTTTTGTTTTTTAATGGCTACTGTTTTATGTTTATCTGGGTAAAAAAAAAACAAATGTAAACTAAGTGTTGTGTCAATGACTGGTGCATAGACATCACTTCTATAAGGTGAGAACTAGGGACCAAATTTATCATGAGAGAAAATGGTGAAACAATGGTTGATATTAACGTTTACAACTTCAATGCTACCTTTCACTCAAGATTGTGTACGCTCTCTGTTTTATGTTGTAGTGCTTTGTTAGTTCAGCATCTCTTTTGTTTGTCTAAGTTTAGTGGATTCCTGTTTGCGTCAATGATTGGTTGTAAAAATGTGTGGCGGTATGTGTGATGGGTGTGGGGTTCATGTGACTGTTGACCTCTGTGTTGCGGTATGTGTGATGGGTGTGGGGTTCATGTGACTGTTGACATCTGTGTGGCGGTATGTGTGATGGGTGTGGGGTTCATGTGACTGTTGACATCTGTGTGGCGGTATGTGTGATGGGTGTGGGGTTCATGTGACTGTTGACATCTGTGTGGCGGTGTGGCGAAGTGTAGGACTAGTAAACACAAACAATCATAGAGATTCATTATGGGACTCTGAATGATTACATGATCTATCCAACTAGTCCAATATCATTGTTTGGCGTAGCGTTGAAGTCGTTGGGTCCTGGTTCACTTAATTCACAGCTATCTCTCCAAATTACGGCCCGCCGAGGTGTTTTATGCGGCCCTCCGACACCTACAGAAATCAGGTCTTCCAACAGTACATACATATAAAAATGCAAATATTAAAAATAATATCTATATAAATTATTGAAACTGTCTCATTATAAAAAGTTTTAAGTAAACGAAGATGATGCTTATTGGCTATACATCAATACACTCAATTCAAGACACAATGTCTGAGTGTTGGGTAGGCTTGGAACAAGATGGCAAGTGCAACAACTGATGGAGCTCAATCTTTGACTAAGAAAAAATTTTTTGTATGTGTTTTTATTTAAATATCCCAACCATAGAGAGTTTGCACAAAGTTGCATAAAATTTCAACAATAGTTTGCTATAACGTCATAGTAATCAAAGTTACTAGAGCTAGGAATGTTTGTAACAGGTAGTTCCGATTTATGAACAAAAAAATTCAATGTATCCGCCATTTTAGCAGGGGCAAGGCAAATGAGAATAAGTTAAAATCTCAAGGAAGAAATTGCTATGTTACATGAAGGACATTGACTGTGGCTTTGTTACCAATATTTCTAATGAGGAGTGGAAGACAGATTTCATGTGTTTTACAATACTGATTGCAACTGATTGTTTACATATGAAATGTAAATGCATGTTAATATTTTCAAACAAGACTTTCCCATTTCTACAAGTAAGCAAAAGAAAATAGTTTTTGTTATTTTCCTTTGCTGAAAGGTGAAACTATTTCTAGTGAAACGATTAAAAGTACAACACTTATTAAGATTCGTTAATTGTACAATTTATAAAAGCAAATTTTAAGACGTCAAGAAACAGTTTTCAATACCATGAGCTCACCGTTTAGCGCAGAAGCTGATATAGCATCATAGGACATAACTCCAAGCAAAGAGAAGTTCCAGTCAGTACTTCCACCGGAGTCCTATGTGTGCCAGAAGATGTATTTCTACACTTAAAAACATTGCTGTTGTTCACACTATTTGTGTACACATACATCTGTTCTTCTTCTTCTTTGTTCTCATTTTACATATTGGAGGTTTCAGATCAGAATCTTATATCTGAGATGAACCGCGCAGTGGTTTCCAGATCAGGAAGTTCTCCGAATAGTCTTTGGAGGGTTTTGGGGCCAGAGTCTTGTTCGGGTCTCTTGATTTAGTATGCACCATTGAAGGACATGGTCAGCATTCTCTGGTGATGCTCCAAAGGGCAGGTTTCGCTCGACCCGACATTTAACTTCCGGAACATATATTGTCTCATTCAGTGATCGAGAATTTTTAATTTTTTATTCTTTTTTTGAAACTAAACAAGTATAATCACTGGTCAATGTTGACTGACTGTAATTTGATAGCAGTCACAGAGGTAACAACTAGAAATACAGTTCCGGAATATTATGCACGAGTGTAAAAAGTAAAATACTGCACATTAAGTACAACTGTATATTTGTGGGGATATTGTGATATAAAAAGACAACAGCAATTTAAAAAAAATCATAAAATTGATTTCAAAAATTGATAACTCTTGTTGTAATTTTTCAACGCGGAGTGTGGAAAAATAGAAAGAAACGTGAATATATGTGTAAATATGACCTAAAAGACATTCTACACAGTTAGCTAGAGTATCTTTCTAAGTTATATATATATATATATATATATATATATATATATATATATATATATATATATATATGCGGCCCGCCATTCCCAATTAGTTTTTTAATGCGGCCCTCGAAACAAAAAGGCTGATCTATTGCAATGTGTATATTTTAATGGCTGAGTTGTGTTTGTGAGCCCCAGAGCCCTCTCCACGCATGTCCAAAAAAAAAACATTTTGCAGGACGGTTGGGGGATGGCTCGGAGTTGGCGACAGTCCAGAGCGCATGCAAGACCCGCAACTCTCCTGGTTAACTTTTTTAATACAAAGGCAATGAATATTGTGTACATGTTAAATACATAACACTTTCCACCTGAGTGTACATTCCAACACCTCAGTGTACATTCCAACACCTCAGTGTACATTCCAACACCTCAGTGTACATTCCAACACCTCAACATGACATCAATAAAAAATACTTTTAAATATAACTAATTTTTTTTTAAGGAAGAACCTTAATAACACCGCCATATATCTCAACAGTGTAGAAGTAAGCTCCACTTTTATATAATACAAATCCTTTGACACTAATTGATTACCTAATTGGTTATTTTTTTCCTTGATTCATTTCTTGTCATCATCTCTCTGAATAATTTCTAATTGATCCTAGAAGTGGGAGAAAAAGTTGTATAAAGCGTAATAAGTGGAATAACTCCATACATACATCAACATCTCTCAATAAGTAGTATCTTATTCGATACAAAACAAAATAATTAATAGACTAATTAAAAAAATTTTTTTATTAAATCATGTTTTTTTAGGTACAATAAATAGGCTCGTATCTCGAATTACTCGTATGTTGAGCAGCTCGTATCTCGAATTACTCGTATGTTGAGCAGCTCGTATCTCGAATCTCTCGTATGTTGAGCAGCTCGTATCTCGATGTTCCACTGTAGAGAATTTCCCTTTTCGAGGGATGCAAAAATTATTAAACCTTGAATCAAAAAAAATACAATTAAAATTAAAACCAAGAAAAAACAAACTTTCGCTTTGGAGAGAAAGAAAAGTCAAGTTGATTGAATTATGATTGAATAGTTGAGCTTCAGTAATAATAATACAAGAATGGACGAAAACACACACATATACACACATACACAAATACCCACATGCTAACACTCAGATGATAGAAAGAAAAACGTTTTGTAAAAAGAAAGACATTAAAATGGCGGGTAAAAAAAAACAACAAAACAACTGGGCTAGAATAGGCGGTGCTATGACGATCAATAACAAGTGATCAGATGTCAGCAAGGACAATGCCTGAATTGAGATGTCAATGTCAATCTATCCTGTGTGTGCGCGCGCCTGTGTGTGTGTGAGAGAGAAGAGTACGATAAAAGGAAATGGTCCGAGTGAGTAAAAAAGAAAAATTGCAGGAGTGGCAGCAAAACTGAATAGCCAAATATTTATTGAACTATTTCTAGTTTGGTTTCGTTTCACTGGAAGGGCCATCATCTATTGCGTGGAGTGGGGCAGCACACACCAGTCCTCTCCCTTAGGTCGATATGAAGTACTAATCTCAGACAGACTGTGGATATACACATCCAAGGGCGTTGTCATAGTGGAATTAATAGGCGGAGAATGGAAGGAGGAGGACTAAAAGCTGGGAGAGGGGACCCCAAGAGTCAGAGGTCATTAAAGGTCAATCAACCGGAAGGGCAAAACGAAATCTAAATCTCTTGGAAAAAAAGAAACTAACCCAGTTCACTTAGAATGCATATAGCTCTATTCTAGTATAAAGGATATAGCTACATTCCGTTTGTCGATGATTGGTTTGTGTGAAAAAGAATGGATAAATGTAGCTTGAAACTGCAAGTACAACTCAACCGATGTTGGCCAAGCCTGAGTTTAATTGTAGAACTTGAACAAACGTCCTTTTTTAAAACATAATTTATATATGACTCTTATCAACAATATAAAGTCAGATTCCCGTATAAAGTATATAGTCAAGTTCCAGTATAGAGCATATAATCAGAGTCCCGTATAAAGTATATAGTCCGGTTCCCGTACAAACCATATAATCAGATTCCCGTATAAAGTATATAGTCAGATTCCCGTATAAATTATATATCCAGATTCCCTTATAAAGTATGTAGTCAGTTTCCGTATAAAGCATGTAGTCAGGTGTCTGTTTAAAGCATACAGCCAGATTCCCGTATAAAGCATATAGCCAGGTTCCCGTATAGAGCATGTAGCCAGGTTTCCTTTAAGAACATATAGTCAGATTCCCGTATAAAGCATATAGTCAGGTAGTACTAGTAAATCTTCTAAATACTATTTGCTCTCGTGGGCTTATGGACTATTACAAAAGTTATTTTATCCTCTGCAATCTGAATACTCTGATGGGCTTTACTACATGAAGGCAAGAGAGTTTGGAAACTAAACAAAGAACTAATGGCTTGTCACAGAGTTTCAAATGAAAAGACTCGCTAATCAGTTGCTCGACGGTACCCCCTTAAAGGTTTCTAACAAAAAACCTTTTTTTTATATGTACAAATTCAAACGATGTGTCACATTACATGAGTTTAAATTCACTGAATGTTGTAAAGAAAGACAGGCATAGGATGGCCAATTTAAAAGATTTAAAAACACTGTTGAAAAAAATAATAAATTTCAAAATGTCTTTTAGTGTTGAAACCTCACCTACAATCTAATAATCCAAAATTATTTCTAAATATTCCAATATAATGTCAAATTCCAGTTTTCCAAATGTAATAGTTCGATCACAAAAATTGTGCATTGTTTGCATCTTCATATATTTATGATCAGTCTAGAAAAAAAACACTGTGGCAGAAACAGATTATCGATAAACAACGCATTTGACACTTTAAGAAAAACTACTTCCCGATTTCATCAGCTATAAAAACATTCGCAGCTTCAATTCATTCACTAAATTTGCTCAATTTCGATAGCTTTAGATCTAATACAAATTTCATTATATTTTTTGTTTAATATTATGGCCCGACAATTTTTTTCATCAAAGCTTTTGGCCCACTCCTACCAAAAGTTTGTGGTCTAGAGAAACTAGGTCACTACGTCACATATCTTGGACTCGTGATCGTCTTTCCCTGACTGTGACTTTTGAAACTCTTTGTATTGCAATGAAACGTCTCTGAGAATGACATACTATTCTAAAATTAGATTTACTTTTGAAGCAAAGATTGCTCTTGATTTTATCGCGGGCCTTTTATTGATTGGCGCATTGGTTTCTTTCATGTCCGGTTATTTGAATTCGTTTTAGGCTGTTACACAATGTACCGAACTTAATCGTTTTAGTTGATAGTGCTGTTGTAACGTTCTTTTCGTTAATTATTCTTATTAATATTCTTTGGCATGCCAACAAAACCTTTAACAGATAACAACATACAGGACAGAATCAATGGAGAAAGGTTTAATCGTAAATATACAAAACAGTACATCATAAAACATTTCTGAAACTTTTAAAATATTTTCTTTCAATAATAAATACAACAAAAATAATAACAATGATATTTTTTGTTGCTTATCAAATGTCGGTACTGCTGAAGACCCGCCAGATATATATAAATATCTTAATTGATATAATTATGGAAATAACATGTGAGTTTTGTTTCCCTTTAGGCAATCTCGACCCTGCAGTGCCAGATATTAAATATCAGCTCATGATTTCCGCTTTAAAAATCGACGTTCCTCTATAATGAAGAGGCCAAAAGTTTAACATAAATATGTGGTATTAGCATATATTAACTACGATACGACTGCAACTCTTTGGTACACACGATTTCTACCGGAACTACTTGATTTCATTCTACCACATAGACCTAACAACCCCCCCCCCCTTGTCAGAGTGTTATTAGTAGAGAAGACAGTGAGCTTCAAACACATACTTATATCCATTCTAGAAACACAACCTAATTTTGTTTCAGGTCGTTAGGTTTTAAAAACTTTATGGAACTCGCCATATAAATCCTAATAATGACTCTTTTGTAATGATCTATACTATAGCTTTCAGAGTTTAGAAAGAATGCAATCCCATTTCGTGAATTTTGAAATAAAAGTGACTTTAATCACAGAACAATATATTCACGTCAATCTATGTTCTTAAGTTGGTTTGCTTTACGTTTCGATAGAGATACACAACGTCGCCGTATTACAATCCTACATCTAAATATCTCAAACCTGTCATTTTATTCATCTTATGATTTTAGATTGTAAATTTTAATAGATCTTACTAGGTCTATATCTAGTTTGCAAAATAGTAAATTAATCTTTAAAGACATTGCCCTTCCATCTGTAAAATTGCACGGTATTATAGTCTTAGCATAATTTATATCATGCATAGTATATATTATATAGGTTAGGTTTGAAACAAACACAACCCTTGACTTCTTATGACAAAACAGTTCCCCCCTGTTTCAGGAAATTGTGTGTAGTGTTAAGTGATTGGTGCGCCCAGTCTAAATATAATATATAGGTCTGTGGTTTTAAGCTACCAGAACTTCTTTGTATTGAATTATAAGAACGACCAGCAATAGTACCGTAGTACCGTAGTACCGTAGTACCGAAGTACCGTAGTAGATTGTGTACAGTATCCCTATTTTCAAACTTTAAAAGCAAATAATAATGAGTAAAGAATAAAATATGAAACATTGACACTCCAAACGTCCATAGAAGCCAAAACAATGACACAGTTACCTTTTGTGATATCAATCGAAAAAGTAGCGACAAGAGATATTTTCAAGTCTTTTATTCTTGGCATTTATCAGACGTCGATTCTGCCGCTGGCCTGACATATTGTAAGAAAACTCCAAGGTGGTCAGTGTCAATAAGGCTGCAATGACATTCGTTTCGAGTCTTGGATCCTGTTAGTGAAAGAGGATGAGTCAAAGCTTGAGATGTGATGCTCAAATAATTAAAATAAAATTCGATGTTGCTAAGACTTTTTTATTTCTCTAGGAAACTTTGAGGATTGTCTCATACTCTACAGCTCTTAAGTCATAATAGTCGTCAGCTCTTAAGTCATAATAGTCGTCAGTTCTTAAGTCATAATAGTCGTCAGCTCTTAAGTCATAATAGTCGTCAGCTCTTAAGTCATAATAGTCGTCAGTTCTTAAGTCATAATAGTCGTCAGCTCTTAAGTCATAATAGTCGTCAGTTCTTAAGTCATAATAGTCGTCAGCTCTTAAGTCATAATAGTCGTCAGCTCTTAAGTCATAATAGTCGTCAGTTCTTAAGTCATAATAGTCGTCAGCTCTTAAGTCATAATAGTCGTCAGCTCTTAAGTCATAATAGTCGTCAGCTCTTAAGTCATAATAGTCGTCAGTTCTTAAGTCATAATAGTCGTCAGCTCTTAAGTCATAATAGTCGTCAGCTCTTAAGTCATAATAGTCGTCAGCTCTTAAGTCATAATAGTCGTCAGCTCTTAAGTCATAATAGTCGTCAGCTCTTAAGTCATAATAGTCGTCAGCTCTTAAGTCATAATAGTCGTCAGCTCTTAAGTCATAATAGTCGTCAGCTCTTAAGTCATAATAGTCGTCAGCTCTTAAGTCATAATAGTCGTCAGCTCTTAAGTCATAATAGTCGTCAGCTCTTAAGTCATAATAGTCGTCAGCTCTTAAGTCATAATAGTCGTCAGTTCTTAAGTCATAATAGTCGTCAGCTTTTAAGTCATAATAGTCGTCAGCTCTTAAGTCATAATAGTCGTCAGTTCTTAAGTCATAATAGTCGTCAGCTCTTAAGTCATAATAGTCGTCAGCTCTTAAGTCATAATAGTCATCAGCTCTTAAGTCATAATAGTCGTCAGCTCTTAAGTCTTGATAGTTGTTTTTTAAAACCATTCCTACAACTAAAACAACTTTTTCGTGATAGTAAAAAAAAAAATAAATTGGAATCATTTACTTTGTCAACGTTTCATTATTTGATCGAACACATTTTATTATCATTTCAAGAAGATCATTTTTTTGAATTAACACATTCATTTAAACACAACTTTTTACATTAATGATCTAGGAACTCGTGGTAGAAAGTACTTTTCACATTACTGAGTATCATTATATCGTCTTGATGTGTATGCCCCCATGGAAATAAGAGACTCATGATTTTTATATTATTTGAACACAAAGTAGAGATTTATTTTATTTTTTTAAATATATTACTAGTTTGTTGGTTGTTGTTTGTTTTCACAAACATGTTCCTAAGAAAATGTTCTCTCGTAGGACTAAGGTTACGAGTATCAATCAATGTATACACCTATAGATCCAGATAGATTTCAGATCGATGAACATTTCCATCGACCGGTCAGTAGAGGTGGACAAAACTGTGTTAATCCAATGTGAGGCGGTCAATACAGAGTTGACAGCTGAAGGCAATTTTAATGAAACCTTGCCGTCTGTCATGTACACTCTCAGTTCTTTAGAGCTGTCTTGTTTCCCTCTCTCTCTCTCTCTCTCTCTCTCTACCTCTCTCTCTACTTTGTAACAATCTCATTCTCGTTTAATCATAGATCTAACAAAAGGTATGTCTGCTGCTCATAGCTGATCAAGTTTTGTGCACTAAATCATTGTTTCAATTCACTTTCTTTTTCTCTATTTTATAATTCTTATGAATTCTATTTTTATTTTTCAGTCTCTCTCTCTCTCTCTCTCACTCTCTCCACCTCACGCTCTCTCTGCCCCCCCCCCCCCATTATTGCTGTCTTTTGTTAGCCTCCCAAACTCTTTCTCTTCTCTTATTTTTTTTAAACTTTCGTTTTCCTCCGTTACTTTTTCTCCATTATTCTTTTTATTTATTTTTTTTTACCTTTTACCTCTCTGCGTTGTCTGATGTAAAACCTAATCAATAAATGTATTATTTACAAAAACTAATATTGAAAAAAAAACAAGTTTTAATTTACCTGTGTACTTAGACTCACAGTAATAATATAAAAAAACACAAATTCAAACATCATGGAAAAATAGACAGTATTAGCCATATAGATATTGAACAACATAAACAACCTTGGTCGTAGTGGTTTCAAGAATAGTTTATATATATATTATATTACGTATCATACTAATTTTTCAAAGGTTTCCTTTCAGGAGAGATGCATCTATTTCCATCGCATTAAAGACTATATAGAAATGGTATTCTAACTATTTGTTTAACTTTAAGATCAAAAGGTGACAGTAAATATGTTCAGACATAAAACACAATAACGATCTTTAACTACGGGGGAACTTAAATGCAAGCTATTTTTTTTTCTTTTAATGGTCATTTTCAAGTATAATTATTTAAACTCTCAATTTAGGTTTAAAACGCGAGGATTATCTGGCAAGTGTAGTAAATAGGTTTTGTTTTTAACTTCGTAGAAGACGATTTTTTATTTTCTATTTTTTTTTTCACTAAAATAACCCTCAGTATGTTTTCTATACATCTAGAAGAAATTGCCATACTAAAAACGATTTGCAGGTTTAGCATTATAACTCATTTATTAACGTTATAAATGTGGTAATGTGGTATTTAATGATTTGAAAATAAAAGCTATGTCTAAACATCAAATTTCAAAATAACAACCTACCAGAACCGGGAAGCAGAAAGAACATACACGTCTAGAAACACACATTTCTGAATGTCGTCAAGTTCACGATCAGCAGACCATCTTCTCATTAATCCAGTTGACATAGGCATTTTTAGGATCCGATGTTTATTCTTTGAGAGATAAATCACAGTAACAATTGAAGTAGACGGAAAGCAATATGAAGAAATATGGTGGGGATGAAATGGAACCTAAAGAAAAAGAAAATTACCTGATAAAAAGTAGGACGGGAGAGTTTTGAACTACTAAGGCATACTTAAACAAGGTCAAGGACGCTTTAATAAAAAAGATTCTGCTGCTAACTAAAAATCAAATTTAGTTTTTGCTACAAGCGAACGCGCTTAGAAATGAGATTGTACAACATTATCTATTGTCTGCACACCGGATACACCAGAATCTACAGCTATCTAAACGTTATCCCCCTTAGATGGAACTCTCCACTTCTAAGGGAATACATTATTGATTTGATATGTATATAAACGGCTTACACATTTAATGTTTAAACAAAAGAGCTTAGTGTTCGAACATTTGAGGTATCCTTTGCATCTAGTTTTAGAAAGCTACAGATTATTGAGATTGGATTTCGCGAATAGTGCTTGTAGTATTTGAGACGGACGGCCAGACAGGTGCAAGAAAACCAACAGAGGATTGAATAAAAGTGTTAGCTTTATTTCACCATCTCAACTTCCATCCACTCCATAGTCTGTTGGGGCACCACATAAGATTCGTCGACCGTCTTTCTCCATTTATCTCTGTCTTTAGCCTTGGATAGAACCTCTTTCAATGACAGGCCCGTCCATTCTTTTATGTTGTCTTCACATCGCTTTCTCAGTCTACCTCTTCTTCTTTTCCTGGTACTGTTCCCTGAAGGAAAGTTTTTGCGAGCCCCTGAGACCTTGTAATATGGCCATTGAGTTTTTGTTTGCGTTTTTTTTTGTACACTAGTGATCAGGTCATCGTGGTGTCCAGTCGCTTTAAAACCATTAAAAGACATTCATTTGTGCAGTTTTTGTTTTTGTATTTACAGGAAGTAAGAATAAAAGACTTTAGAGCATTGAAAATAAAAAGTCATTTAAAACTTATTTTTACACAACACACACTCACATACAAACATAACTTTTACAAACACATAGATACCTACATTAACATACAAACATACCTCTTAACAACACACAAACACACACACAAACACATACATTAATATTACAATAAATCTCAAGACTTTTCCTGAGCAATGTCTCTGCGTGTTACGGCATTGTTGCCCCTGTGTATAGATGGATGAAAACCTCAGAAGTATGGAAAGCTGAAATCGATGTAATCTACACAGACGAGAGACGAACGAATGTCTTTCAAGACTAATACTTTGAACATTACTTCTTGGCAATGTGGATCTGGTGCACTCATTACTGGACAAAAACTTTTACTTTCATTTTTTTTTGTCTAAATGTCAAACTTTGATTTCTTTACTGTGCTTTCATTGCCTACGTCTGCTGCTACTCGGTACTAGTAATGACGGAATAGACGCCAGAAATTGTTATATTGATCTATTGTGGTCTCTTGCTTGTATTGGCAATCAATAATTGCTTTAAGTGTGTATGTATCGATGCCTTGAACAAAAGTGCTTGGGAAAATAGATTTGTTTATAGAATTGTTCACTTTCTTACACGAGAAGTAGATTTGGTCTAGAACTTCGAACTGTGAAACAGAGAAAATAGAATCGTCTAGAACTTCAAACTGTGAACCAGGGGAAATAGAGTGACCAAACTGTGAACCAGGGGAAATAGAATCGTCTAGAACTTCGAACTGTGAACCAGGGAAAATAGAATCGTTTAGAACTTCGAACTGTGAACCAGGGGAAATAGAATCGTCTAGAACTTCGAACTGTGAACCAGGGGAAATAGAATCGTCTAGAACTTCGAACTGTGAACCAGGGGAAATAGAATCGTCTAGAACTTCGAACTGTGAACCAGGGGAAATAGAATGACCAAACTGTGAACCAGGGGAAATAGAATGACCAAACTGTGAACCAGGGGAAATAGAATGACCAAACTGTGAACCAGGGGAAATAGAATGACCAAACTGTGAACCAGGGGAAATAGAATGACCAAACTGTGAACCAGGGGAAATAGAATGACCAAACTGTGAACCAGGGGAAATAGAATGACCAAACTGTGAACCAGGGGAAATAGAATGACCAAACTGTGAACCAGGGGAAATAGAATGACCAAACTGTGAACCAGGGGAAATAGAATGACCAAACTGTGAACCAGGGGAAATAGAATGACCAAACTGTGAACCAGGGGAAATAGAATGACCAAACTGTGAACCAGGGGAAATAGAATGACCAAACTGTGAACCAGGGGAAATAGAATGACCAAACTGTGAACCAGGGGAAATAGAATGACCAAACTGTGAACCAGGGGAAATAGAATGACCAAACTGTCAACCAGGGGAAATAGAATGACCAAACTGTGAACCAGGGGAAATAGAATGACCAAACTGTGAACCAGGGGAAATAAAATGACCAAACTGTGAACCAGGGGAAATAAAATGACCAAACTGTTCCAATGATGTTCTTTCCTGATGATCACAGACGTGATTCCTGATATGAGGTAGGGGAGAGAATCCAGAGCTGTCTTTAAACACTTTAGGGACAATTAATTATAACATCTATCTATCTATCTATCTATCAATCTATCTATCTATCTATCTATCGCTATCAATCTATCTATATATCTATCTATCAATCTATCTATCTATCTATCAATCTATCTATCTATCTATCTATCTATCTATCTCTATTTCAAACCCTAATGGTAACTCTATCTATACCCATATATAAGATACATTGATTTCATGTCTAGTGTTTTATTTTGATCAACCTCTTTTTCTCCATAAATAAATATTTTGTCGCGTGACAAAATGTCATTAAATACGCCCTCGTTCAATGTCTCTCACTGGTTGTCCAATGATCACACGAGAGTGAGTCTCATTAGACAATAATAAACTAAAATATTTTTGTAGACCAGTCATTAAATACTGGCCATACGGTGAACTTAACTAAAAGTCTAATGATTAAGTTTTGCTGAAATCTGTCACTGGGCGGTGTTCGAGAATGTTCCATATTTTTCCGAAATGTCATCTGGGACTAGCGTGACTCCTGAGTGTAGCCCAGAGGGGAGGCAACACAAATATCTTCAACTAAAACCAATTAGTGAACTATGTAACGAAAGATGTATCCCGCTGTGGTTCTCGCCCCTGGCTATCTCCTTGGAAGTAATAGTCGACTAGGGGGAGAGAACTCAGTACATGACAGACTAACACATTTTTTTAAAATTATTTTCTACTCTGTGGTATATGAACTTTTCCACTCACACGTACTGAGATAATAAACAACCTCGAAACACAAATACGCACAAAGTATACTTTCATACACATGAGATATAATTTTAATAAATATTAAATTAATATGTATGCTATTGCCATTACCCAGTGGGTACTGCGCAGTGACCTTAAATTGAAACTTAGTTTTGACATTCACGCCCACACTCCAATCGCCTGAAAAATGCTTACCGCATAATCAATTTATAGATTGGCTCAACAAATGTTTCATTGAACTACTAGAGTGGCTCAACAAATGTTTCATTGAACTACTAGAGTGGCTCAACAAATGTTTCATTGAACTACTAGAGTGGCTCAACAAATGTTTCATTGAACTACTAGAGTGGCTCAACAAATGTTTCATTGAACTACTAGAGTGGCTCAACAAATGTTTTATTGAACTGCTAGATTGGCTCAACAAATGTTTCATTGAACTACTAGATTGGCTCAACAAATGTTTCATTGAACTACTAGATTGGCTCAACAAATGTTTCATTGAACTACTAGATTGGCTCAACAAATGTTTTATTGAACTACTAGAGTGGCTCAACAAATGTTTCATTGAACTACTAGATTGGCTCAACAAATGTTTCATTGAACTACTAGAGTGGCTCAACAAATGTTTTATTGAACTACTAGAGTGGCTCAACAAATGTTTCATTGAACTGCTAGATTGACTCAACAAATGTTTCATTGAACTACTAGATTGGCTCAACAAATGTTTCATTGAACTACTAGAGTGGCTCAACAAATGTTTCATTGAACTACTAGAGTGGTTCAACAAATGTTTCATTGAACTACTAGAGTGGCTCAACAAATGTTTCATTGAACTACTAGATTGGCTCAACAAATGTTTTATTGAACTACTAGAGTGGCTCAACAAATGTTTCATTGAACTACTAGAGTGGCTCAACAAATGTTTCATTGAACTACTAGATTGACTCAACAAATGTTTCATTGAACTGCTAGAGTGGCTCAACAAATGTTTCATTGAACTACTAGAGTGGCTCAACAAATGTTTCATTGAACTGCTAGATTGGCTCAACAAATGTTTCATTGAACTGCTAGAGTGGCTCAACAAATGTTTCATTGAACTGCTAGAGTGGCTCAACAAATGTTTCATTGAACTACTAGAGTGGCTCAACAAATGTTTCATTGAACTACTAGATTGGCTCAACAAATGTTTCATTGAACTGCTAAAGTGGCTCAACAAATGTTTCATTGAACTACTACAGTGGCTCAACAAATGTTTCATTGAACTGCTAGAGTGGCTCAACAAATGTTTCATTGAACTACTAGATTGGCTCAACAAATGTTTCATTGAACTACTAGATTGGCTCAACAAATGTTTCATTGAACTACTAGATTGGCTCAACAAATGTTTCATTGAACTACTAGATTGGCTCAACAAATGTTTCATTGAACTACTAGATTGGCTCAACAAATGTTTTATTGAACTACTAGAGTGGCTCAACAAATGTTTCATTGAACTGCTAGATTGGCTCAACAAATGTTTCATTGAACTGTTGAACTACTAGATTGGCTCAACAAATGTTTCATTGAACTGTTAGATTGGCTCAACAAATGTTTCATTGAACTACTAGATTGGCTCAACAAATGTTTCATTGAACTGTTGAACTACTAGATTGGCTCAACAAATGTTTCATTGAACTGTTAGATTGGCTCAACAAATGTTTCATTGAACTACTAGATTGGCTCAACAAATGTTTCATTGAACTGTTAGATTGGCTCAACAAATGTTTCATTGAACTGTTAGATTGGCTCAACAAATGTTTCATTGAACTACTAGATTGGCTCAACAAATGTTTCATTGAACTACTAGATTGACTCAACAAATGTTTCATTGAACTGTTGAACTACTAGAATGGCTCAACAAATGTTTCATTGAACTACTAGATTGGCTCAACAAATGTTTCATTGAACTGTTGAACTACTAGATTGGCTCAACAAATGTTTCATTGAACTACTAGATTGGCTCAACAAATGTTTCATTGAACTACTAGATTGACTCAACAAATGTTTCATTGAACTGTTGAACTACTAGAATGGCTCAACAAATGTTTCATTGAACTACTCGATTGACTCAACAAATGTTTCATTGAACTGTTGAACTACTAGATTGGCTCAACAAAAGTTTCATTGAACTGTTGAACTACTAGATTGGCTCAACAAATGTTTCATTGAACTACTAGATTGACTCAACAAATGTTTCATTGAACTGCTAGATTGGCTCAACAAATGTTTCATTGAACTGCTAGATTGGCTCAACAAATGTTTCATTGAACTGCTAGATTGGCTCAACAAATGTTTCATTGAACTTCTAGATTGGCTCAACAAATGTTTCATTGAACTACTAGATTGACTCAACAAATCATTGAACTGCTAGATTGGCTCAAGAAATGTTTCATTGAACTACTAGATTGACTCAACAAATGTTTCATTGAACTACTAGATTGACTCAACAAATGTTTCATTGAACTACTAGATTGACTCAACAAATGTTTCATTGAACTACTAGATTGGCTCAACAAATGTTTCATTGAACTACTAGATTGACTCTACAAATGTTTCACTGAACTGCTAGATTGGCTCAAGAAATGTTTCATTGAACTACTAGATTGACTCAACAAATGTTTCATTGAACTACTAGATTGACTCAACAAATGTTTCATTGAACTACTAGATTGACTCAACAAATGTTTCATTGAACTACTAGATTGGCTCAACAAATGTTTCATTGAACTGCTAGAGTGGCTCAACAAATGTTTCATTGAACTGCTAGATTGACTCAACAAATGTTTCATTGAACTACTAGATTGGCTCAACAAATGTTTCATTGAACTGCTAGAGTGGCTCAACAAATGTTTCATTGAACTGCTAGAGTGGCTCAACAAATGTTTCATTGAACTACTAGATTGGCTCAACAAATGTTTCATTGAACTGCTAGAGTGGCTCAACAATTGTTTCATTGAACTGCTAGATTGGCTCAACAAATGTTTCATTGAACTACTAGATTGACTCAACAAATGTTTCATTGAACTACTAGATTGGCTCAACAAATGTTTCATTGAACTACTAGATTGGCTCAACAAATGTTTCATTGAACTACTAGATTGGCTCAACAAATGTTTCATTGAACTACTAGAGTGGCTCAACAAATGTTTCATTGAACTGCTAGAGTGGCTCAACAAATGTTTCATTGAACTACTAGATTGACTCAACAAATGTTTCATTGAAATTAACAGTGGGATTCAAACGTATATTAACTCAAGTGTGGAATATTCTTATTTCTATTTTTGCTTCTGTGTTTTATTCATGACTGAGTGGGCTTTGTCTGTCTAAGGAAAAAAAAATCCGCTAAGACTATTATCGCAACTGGATAGTACATAGTCAAGTATAACAGAAAGCAAAATATATAAGTATATTCGTATACCTAGCTCTAAGGCTTCCTTCAGTGGAGAAGCGATTATATACATCATCTCATAGAAATGAGATTAACTTCTTCTTTCTTAACTGACGATACCAACGTTGATTCCATCAGAAAGTGTTAAATAATAACGGAGAGAAAGAGTTAAAGCCTGGGCAGTAGCTGTGGTCGGAACGATGTCGCCCACACAGCAGCTCCTCCCTTTCTAGCCTGCTGATATTCGTCTACTATAATTGCAAGCTTAAAGGGCTCCACCTGGTCCTGCCCTGTGACTCCCTCCTTAGAGTTGACTACATTCTTGACTTTCTTTACCAGGAAACAAAATGGATCCGATCAGCCAATGGGCTAGACAAAATGTTTGTTAATTTAAAGCTGATAGTTGGGTATAACCTAAGAGCACAAACGACAAGATAGGGGAAATGACAGTATGGTGCTCTAGATCAATTGTGTTTCTGTTAGCTTATTTTAAGATGAAAAATATGTGAGACTGTATAAGCAGTTCGGCTTAGATTTCTTAGAGCATAACAGAAATTTTAAAACTTCTAAGAGACCAAATTCAAAATTCACTTTCACTATAGAGGCGCTGCAATCACTGCCAGTATAATGAACTTCATTCTAATGAAGAAACGCATGTGATTTTGAAAATAAGAATATACATAAAATAAAACATTATTCACTTCTTTTCGCATATTTGAAGAGTATTTAGTGTGTATGTTTTTTTTTATTTATTTATGTGTATGACAAAAGCTAGAAAATAAAAAAAAAAGATGTTTTGTTCATCTCAAACATTACTTGCATGTGAAAGTCTTCTTTGCCAAATCAACAATTTTTTGGAAGCACTTGAGAAGCGAATTTCAGAAGATATTTTTAGCATCCCTCAAGAGTTTAAGACAATGGTTTTCCTTTCCTCGGGACATTGAGCTCAGATAATGAACTGTAAACAGAGCTCCATAGTAAGTATTGTGTTTTAGTTGAACATTTTAAATATATATATTATTTTTATTATTGACGAAATCTTTTTTCTTCATTTTTTTTCCTACTTATTTTGTTATGTTATGTTATGTTATGTTATATTGTGTTATGTTAATGTTAATGTTATGTTACTAAACGAATAGCAAGTAACATATCATTAAAATTTTGAAAGACAATTCATCCTTTGAAAATCCGACAACACACGCTTATATTACTCTTAATAATTAAACGAATGTATAGATATAAGAAAATTCTAGTGCTAGGCTTCGAGATCAAGACTTACAAGACAGGCCTCGAGATCAAGACTTACAAGACAGGTCTCTAGCTCAAGACTTACAAGACAGGTCTCAAGATCAAGACTTACAAGACAGGTCTCGATTTAAAGAATTACAAGACAGGTCTGGAGATCAAGACTTACAAGACAGGTCTCGAGCTCAAGAATTACAAGACAGGCCTCGAGATCAAGATTTACAAGACAGGTCTCGAGCTCAAGACTTACAAGACAGGTCTCGAGCTCAAGACTTACAAGACAGGTCTCGAGCTCAAGACTTACAAGACAGGTCTCGAGCTCAAGACTTACAAGACAGGTCTCGAGATCAAGATTTACAAGACAGGTCTCGAGCTCAAGACTTACAAGACAGGTCTCGAGATCAAGACTTACAAGACAGGTCTCGAGATCAAGACTTACAAGACAGGTCTCGAGATCAAGAATTACAAGACAGGTCTCGAGATCAAGAATTACAAGACAGGTCTCGAGATCAAGAATTACAAGACAGGTCTCGAGATCAAGACTTACAAGACAGTGAGAAAAATGTTCCTGACCGTCTAGCTATATACTAAAGTCCTTTGTGAAAAACAAACTTACATGCCGGGATACCCGCTGACTTATATCTGATCTATTCAAGATATAGATCGTGTAGATTCTAGGTCAAATGTAATCTTAGTAGATAATATTTTCGAAAAATTATAACGGTCAAACTAGGGTTTTCTCAGTGTGGCCAATTAGCTAGAAATTCTTTTCCCAAAGATATATATCAACTGTCAAATTTCTATAAAAATCGTTAGAGCCGTTTTCGAGAACCCTGTTTTTATTTAACCTGATGAACACTTTGCAAAGTGAGTATAGTAATTTTAGAAAACAAAAGTTACTCTTCAAACAGACTATTTTAGGCTACAAATCAGCTGCATTACTTGGTATAAGATTATGTTTCTCATTTTCTTACTTAATCTTGTTGACTACATCACAAGGTCTTCGTGGTTACCAAAGATCTTCCTCCAGGGAACAGTACCAGGAAAAAGAAGAGGAAGCAGACAGACGATAGGGAAAACAACATCAAAGAATGGAAAGCATGTCATTGAATGAAATTCAATTCAAGGCAAAAGACAGAGAGGAAAGGAGAAAGACAGTCAACAGATCTTATGTGGTACCCCAACGGTTCAACAAACTAAGGAATGGGTGAAGATGAATGGTGAACATTGCTCTGAATAGAGTTATGGGCCGTGGAGGAGATGTTTTGTCCCTCTGTATAGTTTTATATATCTTCTGTGGCCATTGTTGAGTAGTACATGAAGGTATATCTACATTGAACCAAGTCATTCTAGGCAAATCAAATGAGACTGCCTGATGTTATACACAAACATAAAATAATCTGCTGAGTAAAAATGTTGATCCCTTGTCTTACTGGAAAGATTTGACTGTCTAGTGCTGAACCACGTTGTTAGAATATTTCCACATCAATAAAATTGGCGCCATTACGGAAATAGCAGCAGACGTGCTCGTGTTTGTGAAGAAACACGTGTTTCACAGTTTGTACAAAATATCAAAATAATTCAGCCCTATTTCTCTCTCTCTCTCTCCAGTCTCTGTATCCTGACTCTCTCCCTCTCTATCTATCCCGTCTCACTCTCTTTCTCTCTTTCTTTCTCTCCGTCTTTTACTCTCTTTCACGCTCTCTCACTCACTCTCTTTCTGTCCATCTCTCTTTCTCTCTCTCTTTTTTTAGTTCACTCTCTCTCTCCATATCTCTCTACTTCTTGGGTACTTTTATTTCTGTCTGTCTGTCTGTCTGTCTGTCTGTCTCTCTCTCATTGGTTGTTGTTGGCTACATACAAGCTTCTGTGTTTTATGACTGTCTAGGTATATGTATGTTCTTCTATGTTCAGTTTTCATATCTCTTTATCTCTTTCTCTCTCTCTCTCTCTGTTTGTCTCTCTATCTGTTTTTCTATCTGTCCCCCTCTCTCTCTCTTCGTCTCATCGTCACCTTTATCTTTTCTGTTTTTTTCTCTCCTTTTTCATACGCTCTTTGTATCTGAATCTTTATTTCTGCCTATAACTCTGCGTCTGTCTCTTCTGTCTCTGTCCCTCTCACTCTCTCTGTCTCCTCTCTTCTCTCTCTGTCCCTCTCACTCTCTCTGTCTCCTGTCTCTTCTCTCTCTGTCTCCTGTCTCTTCTGTCTCTGTCTTATTCTCTCTGAATGCTGACAATCTCCTTTTTTTTGTCAACACACTTTGTCATCCCCTGAACTCATTATCTCATTTCCTGATCTCTCATGGATAGACAGAGAGAACTAAGTTTTAAAAAAAATGTTAATGACATCGCCTTGTTGAAAATCCATTAAACCTTGATTGATGAAAGTTCAAGGCCAGCCGATTTAAATTGAACAAAATTCTGTTCAAATGTTATGTGACAGTTTGTATGAATTTAAATGACAGTGGGGGGGGGGGGGGGAGAATAAACCAATGAAACATATTTTTGGGAAAGGGGACTTATGAAACATATCTTTGGGAGGGAGGAACTGATGAAACATATCTTTGGGAGGGAGGAACTAATGAAACATATCTTTGGGAGGGAGGAACTAATGAAACATATCTTTGGGAGGGAGGAACTAATGAAACATATCTTTGGGAGGGAGGAACTAATGAAACATATCATTATCATTGCGTTAACATTTCACATGAAAATTGTGTTGATCGATTTAATCCAAAACAACATTATTGTTCTAGAGCTCACAACAAAAGTAAACTTTCAACAGAAATGAATTTACAACAGAAATGAATTTCCAACGAAAGTAAAATCACAACAGAAACTAAAAATTACAACAAAGGAAATAAAACTACAACAGAAAGGAGTTCACAAAATGATTTCGCATACCTCTAAGAACTTTTGTATACCTCTAGGAACTTTTGTATACCTCTAGGAACTTTTGTATACCTCTAGGAACTTTTGTATACATCTAGGAACATTTGTATACCTCTAGGAACATTTGTATACCTCTAGGAACTTTTGTATACCTCTAGGAACTTTTGCATACCTCTAAGAACTTTTGTATACCTCTAGGAACTTTTGTATACCTCTAGGAACTTTTGTATACCTCTAGGAACTTTTGTATACCTCTAGGAACTTTTGTATTCCTCTAGGAACTTTTGTATGCCTCTAGGAACTTTTGTATACCTCTAGGAACTTTTGTATTGTGAGCACTGTTCTTTGGGCAATAAAATCCTCGTTCAAAGAAAGTTTTCTGTTTCTAAGACAATTTAAATGAATGAAATTTTATATTTTGATAAGTTTTGTTCTTTTTCATTAAAACCCTTAAATATGCTAATTTTCTCTTCAGAGCATAATTATCTATAGCTCTAAACGATGTATCCTTTTATTGAACTTTTTTTCAAAGAGATAATTTGTCAGGTTGTTTTCTTTTCAATGTAAACTTTTACAAAACTTCCACATCACATTCATTACTTACAGGTTCTATTGACCAAACAAGCGACGGACCAAAACAAAATAAGATTCTCTTCTTTTAAATGACTTTTTGTATGTTGTTTATGTTTTTGAGAACTAAAGGTTTGAGACGAAAGAAATCAATAATCTGAAGTCCAGACCGTCTTAGAACTAAGGAGCATCATACTTCTTCTTTTTTTATTTCCTCCATTAACTGACCATTTGAACTTAAGAGGCTTCAATGCCACGCACCCAGGCCACATTCGGACTTCTTGAATTGTACATACCGGTCAAACGAATGTTCGAGAACCATTGCATCAGACATGAACAAGAGCGTGCTGAATGTTGTGTACAAGTTCATTGCCAACTTTAACAGGGCTAGATCTCTGTGACATACAGACGTTTTAGACTTGAACACTATACATACATGTAACGGTTGTAGTTTGACTTGGCTCGTCTGCCCTGGCAACGCTGACAGTCTATCATACCATAACATTGTTTCCCAAACTTTTTCTTTAACGGAACACATTCTGAGAATTGAACGGTATCTACTACCACAAAATATAAAAGTTAATTCACGTGGTGGCTTACTAGTTAATTAATTAAGTATTTCGTGGTAAACCTAGGGATCCGCGGAACACCGACTTAATACATCACTTATTTAAACAAGAGAATAAGTAATGCTAACAGGTAAACATATAATAACAAACAAGCGATTACGCAACAATGGTTTAATGATAGGATATGACATGACCTGAATGGTCCCAATATATAGCCATTAGATGTAGAGTAATTAAAAAATATCATGGTGCTCATAAGAGAAACTCAGAACAAAGAACCAACCCAATATGCGCATGACAATACATCCATATTTATATCGAATTATACTTCTCGAAAGATGACCCTTGCCTTTTAAAAAAATCTAGTGTGACTATAAAAGGCCAGTCCTTGATACACATCCACTGTCGAAAGTTAAACATTTGTAATTTTTTTTTTTTTAGCTTCTTCCATCTTCTGGTGTAATCACCATTTTCAATCCAAGACAAAGTCTGTATAAGGGCCCTTTGTTTGGGCCTATTCTGTGCTGCATTTTTTCCCAATAGTTGGTGTCGATCTAGGAGTGTGTCATACAGAAGTGTATCCTAAAGGTAGACCAGTGAGGCGTCTTTAGCTCTCCATCACTCGATTGGATACATAGCTTATAGATAGATAGATAGATAGATAGATAGATAGATAGATAGATAGATAGATAGATAGATAGACAGATTTTTGCGTTTTTTTTAAATTTTACAATAACTATACAATTATCTATAGTACGAGATGTTACTTAAATATCCAAACATCAGAAAACATTGATAATTTTTAATACCTAGGGTCAAACATAACAACAGATTGGGGATCAATAAAATGGATAAAAACCAGTTTAAGCTTGGCATCCGCTTGTCATGACAGGGCAAAAGGGAAAATTTGGACAAGTAACATTAGCTTCCAAATATGGTTAAAACTGAATTCTTCGCTAGTGGTCCTATATCCTCTATATGGTTGTGAAAATTATGTCACTGAAAGCTGAGGCTGATAGAAGAATCCAAGCCTTTGAGAGTCAATACTACTGTAAAATGCTAGATATCAGATACCAGGAAAAGAAGACCAATGAGTTTGTACTTTTACAAGTCAACACTCTGGCTAACAAACAGCAAAAGCTTCTCAATACGAAGGCTGAGCTGGTTTGATCATATTGTAAGACATGACTCACTATCCAAAGCCATCCTTTAAGTTACAGTGGAGGGAGAACAAAGAAAGGCTGGCTGGACAACGTAAAAGAATGGACTGGCCTCTCTCTTGATAGCCTGCTAAGAACAGCCGCTGACCAGGACAAAATGGAGGGATCTGGTTACGCTAATTGTCACAGCACCCTTACGACGACAGTCAATGGACATAAGGGATTATCTATTTAATTATCTTGTTCAATCATTCGTTCTAAAGTCTGCCATTCTAAATGGATATATGTTTCATTCCAAGGCGTCTATACTTCTGTTTACAAAAATTTAACCTCGATATTAATTCCATTATACGTAATTAGCTTTCAATTTTTAAGTTTAATTTGTTATGTGTGTCATAGAATTGGTAAAAGAGTTTCTCACATCATACGCTATAAAGAGTATAGGACATTTTATTGCGTATAAGGAGGTGGAGGAGTTACCTCCGTAAGGACATTTCTATACCTCCGTAAGGACATCTCTATACCTCCGTAAGGACATCTCTATACCTCCGTAAGGACATTTCTATACCTCCGTAAGGACATCTCTATACCTCCGTAAGGACATCTCTATACCCCATTTAGAAGCTGCCAGAAGTTATTTAAATGGCACACGTCAATAAATGTCAATGCAATTAGCGCGAGGAAGAAACAAGAGTCAGGGAATCAAACGCCAGACATAACTTGATCACATGATCACGAAACTCTGCCTAAACGAAGTTAGGTTTCTGAAAATTGTTTCTGACACGCATTATAATCTCCCTTGCAACATTCTAATCTACTCCAGTAACATCATAGCCTCCCTTGAACGCTACAAAGGAGAAAAAAAGGGTGGGAGGGGAACTGTTGCAAAATTTATCACATTTCTTTCATTTATTTAAAGACTTTTTTAAAATAAATATTACTGGAAATATAAATTTAAATTTTTGGAGAGTGTAGAGAGATGCAATCAAATTTATTTTAAATTATTGTACAGGCAAGCTGTGTGGCCTTACAGATGTTAGCTAGCTTGTCTTTGATGGATGCAATTTTAATACTAAACTAAGCTAACGACAGACAGGCCACAGAATGTGTGAGTTTACCTATCTATGTGTGGGTATGGGTGTATGTGTGGACTGCATTAGAAGAATTGGGCAATCAATGCCAGTATTAAATTAATCTAAGCAATCTAATCAGCAATTAGTCACACACCAACAAGGCAAGTTCCGATGGAATGGATTTATTCCAGACGAATGTTTATGTCATTGTGACATACCAGCATATGGTCGGAACGAAACGATGTCGCCCCCACAGCATTTCCCCCCTCTCCTCGCAAGCGCCTATACAGTTTAGGATCAGCGGCCCCGCAGGCCCAGCCAGTGCCTAAGGATCACCGACTCCTGGCTTTTCCACAGGCTTGTCTTCCAAATCATTTCCCATATTTGGGTAGAGCTACGAGACAGCCATTGTTGGCCTCCTTTATTTGTAACGACTTTGGTTCATCTCGTAGGACAAGTTTTTCGTAGAACACGTATTTATGTGGCTGTGGAGCCCTATTGCCCTATTTTGTAGAGGCCCTCCCGTCCACATGTATCGCAGGTCAAGGTGGCTTTCGCTTGGCTGGTACAGGAGCCAGCCATTTTTCGTCTGGCACTCTCAGAGCTTAGGCTCGTGGTTTGTGGTTGTGTATAGCGTTCTTGGTCACCCTCTCTCTTCGCATAGAGCGGTCTATTAGGCAGTATCAATATTCACTGCTTTGAGGTCCTGCTTGATTACATCCACATAACGGACGGTGAGGACGACCAGTTTTTCTTTGAGCCAGATGTCCATAAAGGAGGACTTTCGAGATGCGATTGCCCTCCGTCCGGCAGCAGAAGTTTGAATGCAGAGTTGTCCTTCTTCTAGCTGAGTAGCTAGCCAAGGCTAACGAGCCCCTCGTACCCGAAGCTTACTTGTTTCGGCCCCAGTTACTCGCCTTTGCTCCATCTTATATAAATGATAACTATTCCGCCGGACTTAATATACTAGCCACGCTTGAAGTCCAGGAGTTGGAGGGTTTGTCAGAGGCTATTTGAGACGCATTTTATAGATAGTAAAATGCTTACTTATTTCCATTGTCACTTCCGGCAATGACAACCTTTCGGAACTTTTCGGCAGTGTTTATTATCATACTATAAGTTGGATCAGTCGTTGCTTTTAAACCAGAGATGTAGAGAGGGCAGATTTTGGGTCAATATTGAATAACCAGCTCAATAAATGGTTATTTAAATGAGTAACTAAAGCAGTAACTCATTTATTTCATAGAGTGTAAAATTTCTTTTTCAACCTGTGGTCATTACGTCCCAAGTCTGTAGTGTAAACAAAATACAATGATAATAAAAATAAAGCTATCCCGCCCCCCCCCTTTTACTGTCTAAGCGAAAATCAAAACTATGACCGAACACTATAGAACTATTCATTTATTATTCATTCATTCACCGGGCTATTGATTTAAATTGTTAATTTATTGTAATACCAAACTAAATTAAAGCAATTCGGTCAGTGGCTAATATCATTCGGGGATCTAGAATTACGCCCGCTGGGTCTTTCATTTCATCATTTTTTATCTGATGATATTTTAGCGTAGTCTTTCTTATGAATATGAACTCAAAGCAAGTCAACTTGCCAGGGATTTGTATCAAAAGAAAGAGACCCGAATACAATTTTAAAGTAAATATTCCTCCCAAAGACTACACTGACTTTCAAGTCTGTTAAAGTGAAAAAAAAACAAGGGGGAATAATGTATTAGATACACTTGGTATTTCACATTTCCGGTGTGAAAACGTCTGCTGTTAAATAAATACAGTCGGAAAAACCTTAAATGATTTTGTCCCACTAATACGTGTCTTACTAATGTGTGTCCCACTAATACGTGTCTTACTAATGTGTGTCCCACTAATACGTGTCTTACTAATGTGTGTCCCACTAATACGTGTCTTACTAATGTGTGTGCCACTAATACGTGTCTTACTAATGTGTGTGCCACTAATACGTGTCTTACTAATGTGTGTGCCACTAATACGTGTCTTACTAATGTGTGTCCCACTAATACGTGTCTTACTAATGTGTGTCCCACTAATACGTGTCTTACTAATGTGTGTCCCACTAATACGTGTCTTACTAATGTGTGTCCCACAAATACGTGTCTTACTAATGTGTGTCCCACTAATACGTGTCTTACTAATGTGTGTCCCACTAATACGTGTCTTACTAATGTGTGTCCCACTAATACGTGTCTTACTAATGTGTGTCCCACTAATACGTGTCTTACTAATGTGTGTCCCACTAATACGTGTCTTACTAATGTGTGTGCCACTAATACGTGTCTTACTAATGTGTGTCCCACTAATACGTGTCTTACTAATGTGTGTCCCACTAATACGTGCCTTACTAATGTGTGTGCCACTAATACGTGTCTTACTAATGTGTGTCCCACTAATACGTGTCTTACTAATGTGTGTGCCACTAATACGTGTCTTACTAATGTGTGTCCCACTAATACGTGTCTTACTAATGTGTGTGCCACTAATACGTGTCTTACTAATGTGTGTCCCACTAATACGTGTCTTACTAATGTGTGTCCCACTAATACGTGCCTTACTAATGTGTGTGCCACTAATACGTGTCTTACTAATGTGTGTCCCACTAATACGTGTCTTACTAATGTGTGTGCCACTAATACGTGTCTTACTAATGTGTGTCCCACTAATACGTGTCTTACTAATGTGTGTGCCACTAATACGTGTCTTACTAATGTGTGTCCCACTAATACGTGTCTTACTAATGTGTGTCCCACTAATACGTGTCTTACTAATGTGTGTCACACTAATACGTGTCTTACTAATGTGTGTGCCACTAATACGTGTCTTACTAATGTGTGTCACACTAATACGTGTCTTACTAATGTGTGTCCCACTAATACGTGTCTTACTAATGTGTGTCACACTAATACGTGTCTTACTAATGTGTGTCCCACTAATACGTGTCTTACTAATGTGTGTCCTACTAATACGTGTCTTACTAATGTGTGTCCTACTAATACGTGTCTTACTAATGTGTGTCCTACTAATACGTGTCTTACTAATGTGTGTCCTACTAATACGTGTCTTACTAATGTGTGTCCTACTAATACGTGTCTTACTAATGTGTGTCCTACTAATACGTGCACTACCCACACATGTCCTACTAATACGTGCACTACCCACACATGTCCTACTAATACGTGCACTACCCACACATGTCCCACTAATACGTGCACTACCCACACATGTCCTACTAATACGTGCACTACCCACACATGTCCCACTAATACGTGCACTACCCACACATGTCCTACTAATACGTGCACTACCCACACATGTCCCACTAATACGTGCACTACCCACACATGTCCTACTAATACGTGCACTACCCACACATGTCCTACTAATACGTGCACTACCCACACATGTCCTACTAATACGTGCACTACCCACACATGTCCTACTAATACGTGCACTACCCACACATGTCCCACTAATACGTGCACTACCCACACATGTCCTACTAATACGTGCACTACCCACACATGTCCTACTAATACGTGCACTACCCACACATGTCCTACTAATACGTGCACTACCCACACATGTCCTACTAATACGTGCACTACCCACACATGTCCTACTAATACGTGCACTACCCACACATGTCCTACTAATACGTGCACTACCCACACATGTCCTACTAATACGTGCACTACCCACACATGTCCTACTAATACGTGCACTACCCACACATGTCCTACTAATACGTGCACTACCCACACATGTCCTACTAATACGTGCACTACCCACACATGTCCTACTAATGTAAATGTAGATCAAATGGCAAATGATATGAAGGTCGTCTGTTTCTTTGACCAATAGTAAACGAGCAGGGTGTCATGTGACCAGCACTACGACCAACCGCCTTTACTTCTACCCCAACTAATGTCAGGTACCCATTAGAGTTGGATGAACTCAGGGGCGCCCTAAAAACCACGAAATTTAAAATCCCAGTCTTCACCGAGATTTGAACCCATGAGCCAGGTTCGGAAGCCAAGCCCCTTTCTAATCTGTGTCCTACTAATGTGTGTCTTACTAAATTTTGTTCAACTAAGAAGTGTTCTTCTAATTAATGTCCTAATAATTTGTGCCCCACTGTTATGTGTCCATCTATTTTGTGTCCTATAGATTTGTATTTTGTTATTACTATGTGTAATCAAAGAGGGGACCTACTATTTTTACAAAGCTTTTATCGTCTGTCTGTCTGGTATACGTTTGAACAAGTTATTTCTTCTACACTCCTCCTCGGGTCAAGTTGAAACTTTGCACAATTTTTTTAATTGGTAAAGACAATACATGAATGAATAAAAAATTAACTAATGAGTCAAATAATAATTGGTAATTTATAATTACTTCTACAATTTTGAGATAAATGGTTGTAAGTGTGGAGTTCTTTCCCTTAGATAATTTTTTTAATATTTAATTTGTCTGTTGTACTCAAATGTCTCCTTATAAATTTTTTCCCTAATCAATTGTGTCTTCTTTCATCTTCAGATTAGAGACAATGAGTTTCGTCCATCTCCCAACGCCTAACATGTTGAGCTCCGGAGACTTTAAGCTGACCCATGGTCAGTCGGCCGGACATCTTGAGGGTCAAGGTCAACAGATCCACGTGTTCGGTGTATTCATCATCTTGATAGAGTTGGCGCTGACGTTCGAGAACCTGCTACCTATTCTAGTGTGTGTGTTGTGGCTACCACGACAGAGCATTGGGGACAAACAAATCTGCGTGTTCAGTATTCTATGTATATTGTCTGGTAAGTTCTGGGTATATTCTCTGGTAAGCTCTGTATATATTGTCTGGTAAGTTCTGGGTATATTGTCTGGTAAGTTCTGGGTATATTCTCTGGTAAGCTCTGTATATATTGTCTGGTAAGTTCTGGGTATATTCTCTGGTAAGCTCTGTATATATTGTCTGGTAAGTTCTGGGTATATTCTCTGGTAAGCTCTGTATATATTGTCTGGTAAGTTCTGGGTATATTCTCTGGTAAGCTCTGTATATATTGTCTGGTAAGTTCTGGGTATATTCTCTGGTAAGCTCTGTATATATTGTCTGGTAAGTTCTGGGTATATTCTCTGGTAAGCTCTGTATATATTGTCTGGTAAGTTCTGGGTATATTGTCTGGTAAGTTCTGGGTATATTCTCTGGTAAGCTCTGTATATATTGTCTGGTAAGAAGAGTTTTGGGTATATTCTCTGGTAAGCTCTGTATATATTGTCTGGTAAGTTCTGGGTATATTCTCTGGTAAGCTCTGTATATATTGTCTGGTAAGAAGAGTTTTGGGTATATTGTCTGGTAAGCTCTGGATATATTGTAGTAAGTACTGGGTATATTGTCTGGTAAGAAGAGTTACGTGATCTGATCTCTGCGTTCAATATGGTAAGTAAGTAGACCAATTAGTAAAGCTCCTTTTTCAGACCTTGTGGTCAATAGGGCCGATGATGTAAAGGTCATCTGTTTCTGTGGCCTACGGTTGACGAGGGTGTCATGTGGCCAGTACAACGGCCAACCGCCTTTCCTTTTCCCCAACTAATTAGAGCTGGGTGGACTCAGAGGCGTCCAAAGATTCCCACTGAAACAGAATGCGCTCGCAAAGTCTAACCCATGTAGGGTATAAATACAATACAGAAGGAGTTTGAATTCAGAGTTTTCTTTCTCCTAGCTGCAGGGCCGGTCTTAGGACACTGCAACCTATGCAGTCGCAGTTAGCCCCGCAATTTCATAGGCCTCGCGCTAATTCAGGGTGTAATTATTACATTGCAAAATAGATACGAAAAACTCGTGGAAATCTCCTGAATTTATTAAAATCTCCTGAAAACTCTTTAAAATCTCCAGAAAAATAGACAAAATCGTCATTTGTGGGTGTCATTCATTGCGGAAAACGCCAATCCTACGCGTGATAAAAGGAAAAAAGGCATTGTCAGCATTCATGTAATAATCGGGCGAATTTATACTTTAATTGGAAGTTGCAATACTTTATTTACTTTTATAGTCACTAACATATAAATATGCTATTAGTCACAATGTTCGTAAAGTGCAGATCGCAATTTTTAACTTAGTAAAGTCGATTTTTTTTTCTTATACAAAATCTTATTTTTCACTTATTATCCCTATTCCACACAGACTAGGCCCCGCGTAATCAGTTTCGCATAGGGCCCCGAAATTACTAGGCTAGCTGGGTAGTCAGCCAAGGCTAACGAGCCCCTCCTGTACTAATAGATTAATGTAAACATGGAAATTTAATCGATTTTTATCTTAAAATATAGTGTCCGTTCAAAGTTCAGTTGCTCAGGTAAAAAATGTTTCCAATGTATTTAATTATTTTTTCTTTTTTTTTTTTTTATAGTATTTAACATTACAATTGTCTTCTTTCTAAACAGCACTGGTGCCTACACCGTTGGGGCTGGTCTCCTATTTCTCTGGTGGATGGTACGGAGGAAGTCCAACCTGTGTCACTTACCAGGTCTCCTCTCTGTGGTGCAGCCTGTCTTCACTGGTGCTGTTGTCTTACATGTGCGTCACGTGTCATCTCGCTGTCTGCAGCCTCCTCAGGGTCAAAAATCCTCACAACAAATTTTCCTCCCTTGTTCAGTCATCTCTGGTTGGATCCTCCAAGGGAAAGATGCTCCCAGTGTCCAATGAGTACATTGATCTGGACAAGTCTAAGAGCGATCCTCATTTGTCGAGAGATACGTTTCAAGACTCTGGCAATCTCAAAAAGGAAAAGTCACATAAGTTTAGCACTACTGCTTTAGATAACATGTACACTCTACTGGAAGTGAAAGACACGAACAATGGCAATCAATTTCACTGTTGTGAGAAGGATATCGAAAAGGCCTTAAATGCAGACACTTCTAAACTAACCGAAGGTTTTATCAATGACCCCGAGTCTCAGCTTTCTGGTGAAATTCCGTTATGCCCTGATGTTAACCTGAGTTATCCCAAAGAAAAATCCATCTTGTACCTTAACCTCTACAAGAAAAGTAAAAGGCTGAAATCATGGCTCAGAAATGACCTGTATTTATCCAGAAGATTCGACGGGCCTAGGGCAGATGCCCTATGCCTTAGGTGCCCCACGAGAGATTACATGACACTTACTCTGCTAGTGCTTCTCTCACTAACTATGACCATCGCCTTACTCCCGATGCTGGGATTCGGACCTCATACGGAACAGAACGATACGACCTGTGCGCCATGGCTTGTCCGAAAGCCAGCTCAAACGAACGAAGAGATATTTTACATCGCCTTTCTGATCTTTGTCTGTTTGTGTCTTGTAGCAGGATGCTGCTGTGGGGTCAATGTCTGCTTGATGGTAAGTAACTAAATGGTGTAGTTCTCTTATTACCAACTTAGAAGTAGATCATTACTCGCTCCTTGCAGCACCTTGAGCGGCTAATTGTCTGTACAGAGATCTGTCACTAACGATGTTTATAGCCTCTGCTCAATTGCTTGTAGCTCTTTCTGAAAGCACGACTCCAGACCGATGACAGACCTGATTGCGTGTTCCTTGTTTCCCCCCTCCCGTAAACGCAGACATTGGGGAGCGTGTTTCGTTTTGTCTAGAACATGCCTCAGAGAACTTTCCTGTTGTGACTCCTAATGTATTCTTTGCCTTTGCTTCTGATGTCTTAGTCATTGCTATTCAGGTGTTAGCCAGGGGCGGAATGCGTTTCAAAATCGGCGCGGGCATTACCATTCGACTCAGCTCACAACTTGACTGCATATGATATGCAGAAAACTGAACGCAAACTTGGGTTTCAATAGCGTCTTGTATTTGTAGAGGTTCTGAAGCTATGTGCTTGACCACAAAGCTACCCCATGTCTCTTTTGAATGTCTAGCTCAATCAGATGGTTTCTAATTCGAATCCCAGTGGAGTTTTATTTATTAAAATTACTAAAAAAAAAAAAAAAAGTAAAGTAGCAATAATACATAAAACACTAAATTTTAATTTACAAATACAAGAACTAAACCTTATCAAATACACAAAGTCGAAAGTTTTTGTTTACAATACATATATGTAAGTGAGAACTTCATGGAACCTGGAACCTGAAACAAAAAACATGTAACCTGCATGGTCGCTGATCTCAAAAACGGCTCTAAAGAACTTAAAACTTAAATATCAGTTTAAAACCCAGGATGGTCTGTAAATTAAAAAAAAAACACTTTTTGTTATTATGATACAACTAATCTCAGTTCAGCAGACAATCCAAGGACGGTCAAAGGCCAAGATCAATGACATGCTACTATGAAAAGGAGACAACAAAAGACTTCTGGGAGCTTTCTCTGTTGTCGGACATGCAGAGACATTACAGACTCAACTGTGTGGCCCTCGCTGGACAGCTGACCTGGATACCGTTGCTGGTAGTTTTTTTGTTGTTGTTTACTCTTTATTTCAAAACAGAAGTCATCAAAAATGCTTCCAATTAAATTCCATGTATTCTTGACTGTCTTTGGATTCCAGTGGGATGGGATCTTTCAGAACATTTCAGACTTCTGTCTCTCGAGGCCTTTTTCTTTTGATAATCGATTCTTTGAAATAATGAACATATGGACGTGTTAGGTTAATCTGTTATTTAAATGTTATGTTCAAATCGCCAATTAAGTGATACTGGCGCACTTGACACTATAACCTCTGGATCTCAGGCTACACAGTCCTGAGTTCATTTATGTCCTCACTTTTTGTTTAGCCTCCACACAATATAAATTTAAAAATATTTCATTTTCTACATGCGTGGGTGTAGAGGAACTGTTTCCGTTTCCTTCATTAGAGGCATCACGGGAAGAAAACAAAAAGTTATTTCAGTATAACACCTTATGGGTAAACAAAGTTTAAGCAAGTTTTTCAAAAAAAATCTTTTCTTATATTTCATCTCTTACTTTCTTACACTCCGCTCTGAATAAGAGTTGAATGTCAAGTCAAGCAACCTTTGTCCGACTTCGCGATCTATGGGATTGATGATGTAAAGGTTTTCTTTTTCTTTTTCAAACGATTAATGAGCCAGGGTGTTTTGTGTCCAGCACAACGACCAACAGCTTTTGCTTTTCCCAACTAAGGTCAGGTACTTTTAGAGCTTGGTGGACACGATATTTATAATCCCTGTTTTCAGAAAGATTCGAACCCTCTAGGTTTCGTAGCCAAGCGATTTACCACTTAGTCACCACGTTTCAAGTTCGAATCCCAGTGGAGTTGTATTTAAACTTGGAAGAAAATTCTAGAATAAGGTAAAGTAGTAATAATACATAAAACACTGTATCATAACTTACAGATACAAGAACTAAACCTCATAATCAGTGGCGTCACTAGGAGGGTGCTGTCCGCACCGGGTGACACCTGTTTGGGGGGTGACACCCAAGGGAAAAAAATGAACTTTTGGAAAAACTGACAATGACAAAAAGTGATATTTGCTAAATATTGGAACATATCATTCATAATTTACATACGTTTTAAAAATATTTCGGCTAAACATAATTTAATTTTTTAATAAAATTCTAGAAATAGTCCAAAACGTGACATCATACTTTATATCAAAATCAAATGTGAAACCTTACTTTCAGCTATCTATTAGCTGCGTGTTTATAAACACTGCTTTGATTTTTGACACTGTTTTAATCGAATCTATTCAAATAGTAGCTAGCATCGTAATATCTGGATGCCAACCCATGGTCACTGTTTAACAAATGACGACATTCTTCAGGCATAAAATATTATTGAAATCTCACATGCAGTTAATGTAAATTTTGTAGAATTGGCAAGTAAATAAGTGGCTATTTAGATTTCTGAAGATGAAAATGTAATGTCAGATGTTGAATGTAAAAGAAGCTCTAGCCAAGATGAAAGAAATGTTACAATGAATCAGTTGATTGATATAGACTTCAATAGTTTAACAATATATTAAATATTTTGCTAACTTTCTATGAATTGCGTAAAAATATTATCCAGAGCATAAGGAAAAGTACGCCAGTTGTTAAAATAATGGTACTGACGCTTCCTATTGGGGATGATTTAGTCACTTAATAGTAAGAAATTGTTTTTGGTTTTTTTTTTGTTGTCAACTATTTTCAACTAATTCTAAAGAAGTGAAATACAAATCCTATACTCTTAAGCGAGCAATTCTTGTATGTATGTATGTATGTATATATATTTATATGTATATATATATATATATATAAATTTTATTTCGAAAACGGCTCTAACGATTTTCTTTAAAATTTCAAGGTATGTGCATAATAGTGAGAAAAAAATTCTCAACTCATTGGCCACATCGGGAAAACTCGAGGTCGACCGTTATATCGGTTTGAAAATGCCTCATTATCGAAAAATTAATTTTGGCTGCAATGTTTTATGAATGAAAATTTTCCATGACGTAAACGGGAAAAATGCTGCTTACGTCACTAGGCTTACCGTAGTACACTAAAATATTTCTTTGCAAACAAGAACGAGTTTTAAAGGATCAATAGACCTAATTAAACATTTGCGCACCATCTTACTGTAGATTGATTTATTATAGAACTATGAAAGAAAAGTAATGAAATTAAATGTGCCGATATATGATTAGTTATTGTGTTTTAAGTGCTTAATAAGTTGTTTACTCTTTAATTGCGTAGAGCGGTGTAGATACCTTTTACATTGTTGTTTATTTTGCTGGTGACCTCCATCTGTCTCGTTCTGAGGCCGCATGCAACCATGTGCTCTCTTCTATGTCAGCTAAGTAAAGTTTGCGCCATAAGCTAGTCTTTTATGGGTTTCGGTGTTACGTCGACCACTTTTTAGCTCACCAAAAAAGACTGCCTTTGGCATGCGTTCGTCTGAGATTCGTCTTCCATACAGGATACTGCTCTGTCCAGCGTAACTGTCGGACTTAAAGAATTCCCTCTATACAAAGGCCGCGGATACACATTTGAGACCAAAAGAAAATTTGCTGCCGAGGACAGACGCAGACGCTAAAAGAAAATCTTAATCGAGCACCGCGGACAAAGGTTATGCTTGCCCTGGATGTGGCAAGATATGCAGGTCACAGCTGCAATCCTCATTAATTTTCGGACTCTAAGACAAGCCTTATTATTATTATTATTTTGCTGGTGAATTATTACCATGTGTTCATGCTTCAGTGTCTACCTCTCCTGTACCAAAACAAAGGAAATGGTCATAACACAACTTCTCTACGCCTTACTTGCTCACACTAAACATGATATCCATCTAGCGTTCAACCAGTTTGCGTACACTGCAGCCTCTTTTGATTTAACTATAAACCTCGGTAAAAAGCTTGGAGTTAGGGCCAGGAGAGATCTGAATGGATGGATGTGTAAAAGCAGGCCATAGCACCACTAGGATGGATGGATGGCAAAAGCCGGTATGAACTTCCTATAGTCCGACAGTCAGGCTGGGCAGGGCACGTATCCCGTATGGGTAACGAGCATATTGTTTGGCGTAACAGAGGTGCCCCACGGAAACGTTTCTTTAGAAAACTAATGCCATGATTTAAGTCTAATAAGAAAAAATGCGCCATTTTACTTTGTCAATAAGTGCATGTTTTACCATATAACGTAGAGAAGTTACATTGCAAAGACTTTCTTCCAAGCCAATAATAGTAAGCCTACAATAGTTTTACTCAAAAGATGGATTGTAAAACTATAAGACGGACGTGAGCTGTAGTTTGTCTAGACTATAGGAGGACTTAAAAGACATTAAATTTAATCGACATGTACAATTAGGCCTACAATTAGAACTAACAGAACACTAAAACAACTCTTCAGATTAGTAGTCTTTATCCGATCGCTCATTTTCGTAATTACAAGAATATTCCCAAAATGACTTCGGGTATATAACCTTCCGAAATTATTTAACAGAGCGAGGTTCGGCCACCTGGTACAAAAATATTCTCAAAATGACTTCGGGTATATATCCTTTCTTGACAAATTATTCATCCGAGCGAGGCTCGGTCACCTGATATTTAGTTACTTAATTTAATAAGTGGTGGAAATAAAAGTCCGAAATTGGAATATCAAAACACTCATGAAGACTAGTCATCAGGATAGGAAAATCGGAAAAAAAGGCATTCTGCTACTTATACAATTGACAAGGAAGTCGTTGCTGTATCATAATTTACAGATACAAGAAATAAACCTAATAATACATAAAACACTATATCATAATTTACAGATACAAGAACTAAACCTCATAGAACATAAAACACTGTATCATAAATTACAGTTACAAGAACTAAACCTCATAAAAAAACTCAGAATGACAAAGCTACTCCATACTCACTATCTATTATAATTTTTGTCTCCTAGAGTAACATAACATCTGCAGTTCGGAGGAGCTTCTATTTAGTAACTCAATAAAAAAAAAAGGACAGGGTTGAATTCAATGTTATTAATATGTCTTCAAAACTTAATGTAACAAAATAATTCATCTAGCGATGCGCCAGTTTACATAAAATATCAAAACATTTGTACAAAATAATAAATAGTGGAATAACATGACGGACAAATAATATAAGTGTTAAAGAAAACACATAGAATATTTGCTGAGACTTGTGTTGTTCACATAATTGCACTTTCTTTCAAAATATATTAATACAGTATTTGAAAACAAGTTATATTATTTTAAGGTCCAAATGAAAACCTCAATCTTTAAAACTCAGATTTAGTTCAACTGTCTAGTACCTTGGATCGACTATCATAATTGACTCCTTTCACAGTCACGTAGCTAGGAATTTGCCTTCATTTGGGTCTCGGGAGCTTGACCTCTTCGGGGGCCCCTGCATTTTGCGTAATATTTAATATTTAATGTAAAAACACTCATTTGGGCCCCTCCCATCCCGGGGGAATTTTCTAATTCTCCCCCACCCTAGCTACGCCTCTGTCCTTTTATTTGAGGAAGTTTTTGTTTGTTACTTTATTAACAAGAACTACACTCAAAATAATTTTCTTTAAAAAAAAAGGTACAGTCTGTACTATCCACATGTTCTGACAGAGTTGAATACATTTTATTTCAGCTTATCCTCGTCGTTCAGACATCCGGTGTCAAGGTCAGCGATGCTGCCGTCATGTACTCCACCGTTGTGACGTCACTTCCGGGCTTGCTGAACCCTCTCCTGTACAGCTTGGTCCTGTCCAGCTATAGGTCGGGCTACAAAGCCATTCTGGGCAAACGATGCTGTCATGGCAATAGGACCAATGGTAAAATTTATCGCAACAACTTTTTGTGTAAATGTGTTTTTAGTCTACCACAAAGATTATATCAACTCACTCTGTCTGTCTGTCTGTCTGTCTGGTAAAAAGTTTGCCCACGTTATTTCTCCCACACCAATCTCGGATTAAGCAGAGATTTCGCACAATTATATCTTCTACCTGACAAAACATAAAGCAATAAAAAAAACAATTCGTTGATTGACTATTGGTAATTAATCTTTTTGTTTGATCTCTTAAACAAGGGAAAGAAATCGTACTTGACAGATGTGGTGGTATAAGTTGAAATAGTCCTCCTTGAGGATTCGAGCCCTGAGTGAACATTTGTTTATGCATTCAAAAACAAACGATTCACTAAGACACCCCCTTCTTCCCTCCCCCTTTCACCACTGGTCCAGACACGTGATAGGATCCTAGCGCAGTGAGAAAGCAAAAATCTAAAGAAAAGCAATTTGTAAAATTATTTCTAATTGCACAGATTTATTAATGTCTAGGTCCGTAGCTTAACGACTGATCTAAACTAGCTGATAGTTATTTTGGAATGTCTTATTTTGATTGTTATGTCTGTTACGAATCGAATTCAGTGATCTATGTTATACTATATTTGATCAAATCAAATTAGATTTACTTTATTATTGGGGAGAGAAAAAAGTACCTGTATATTTTTTCCTTTTTTATTTTATTGTCACGTGACCAGGTGAACTGGTCTTGAACTAGGCAGGATGACCTGGGTATTTTACCGTTTTTCTAATATTTTCTACTAAATTTTTACATCTAAGAATAGTTTATGTAAATCTAAAGTTTAAAGTCATTTGGACATCTTAGTTTTGTTTAACAGTTTCATTGATGTATCTATATATCTTTGTGGAGGATTCTATATTTCTAATACATTTCTACGCTGTTTCAATTATCATTCTGGTGTTCTGGGATATATGTAGCATATATGTGAATTATATACACAAAACACCAATGCAACCAAGTAGAGCTAAATCGCGACAGGGCTAAAGCACTAACGATCCATACACAGTTCCAGCATCAATATTCGGGTCTCCTGAATCGCCCTTGACAACGACTTAGTTGAGCCTTACTAACAAAACAAAATTGACATATAGCAATTTTAATTAAAAATAGGAAAAAAACTTTCACCCTCCAGTTAGAAATACACCCGTCTTTTTTTTTTCTTATCTATATATCTATATATTTACGCTTGATATTTCATTCAATAGAATCAAGAATACAAAAATAGGGCTGCCATATTTGTCTCGATTTTTCCAAATCAGAAACTGTAATGAGATGTAGATCTGATGGATTCTCTTGGGAAAGACACAAAAAAATGTGAAATAACTTCAGTGCATTTAGGTTAGGATAATATTAAGGTATACATTTGGAAATGAAAGTAATATTAAAAAGAATGCTAGTGAAATTAATTTCTAGTCTTAAGTTTTTTATTTTTTAATTATAGTAGCTTTTATAATAGGAGCTTGATGGCTGAAGGTATAGCTGCTTGGGTTACGAACCGAGAGGTCTCGGGATTGAATTCCAATGAAGACTAAGATTTTGAATTTTTTGCGATTCGTAGTTCCATTTTTTTTGTAGAAATCACAGTTTGTTAACAGAATTAGTTACATATCTATTGATCAAAGTTACTT
The DNA here is from genome assembly GCF_947242115.1 of Biomphalaria glabrata. Taxonomy (NCBI): domain Eukaryota; kingdom Metazoa; phylum Mollusca; class Gastropoda; family Planorbidae; genus Biomphalaria; species Biomphalaria glabrata. The sequence continues at coordinate 53,491,388 of NC_074711.1, forward strand.
ATGGTATTTATACTAATCTGAATATTGTGTCGCCCCTCTTCTGGTATGTTGGCCGATTTGGTGTTGGGGGGATGATTACATCAACTATCCTCCCCAACCAAATCCTTTAACTGGGGGGGGGGGCGTTCAACATTTATGCAGAAATCATAGTTCGCGAACAAAATTAGTTGAATATTTCTATAATATAAGCTCCTTGTTGATATTTGAATTTGAAGCTATACCACAGTCTAATCTAAAAATAAATAGTTAGTCAAAATAAAATTAACGAGTGTGGTCGGGCGATAGATCCAACTGTACAGAACAATATTTTTTTTTATTTTAATGAAGAAATGATAAAATTGTAAAAAAAATATATATCCTATATATATATATCCTTTTGTATGTAAGGGTGTTGGCGAGGGGACAGCACAACGATTAGCCGCCTTTACTTTTCCAAAACTAATGTCAGGTGTCCAATAGGGCTGGGTGGACTCAGGGGCACCTGGGGGATCCCGAAATTGGGAATTCCAGGATCCACCCGGGACCCCCGGTTCGAAAGTCAAGCGCTTTGCCGCTCAGCCACCAATATATGTAATGCTAAGTGAATATTGTGATATTGTTTGCTTCGGTTCTACATGAAGCTCACCATTTTGGAATCCCAATGCTATAATGGGTTCTCATTAATAAATCTAGGGTCAGGTACCCACAGATAAGTGAGTTGGTGGTCTGGGCCGTCTAGGGTCGGGTACCCACAGATAAATGAGTTGGTGGTCTAGGCCGTCTAGGGTTGGGTTATCTATGCTAGTTAAGTACATCACTGCAGAATGTCATGTCGTAATTCACTACTATGTTTAATGCTATCGCCGGTATGAAGTAAGATGCTTATAATTTATTTATTTTTAATATTTGTGTTTTATTTCTGGTTGAATGCAATAATAACAGAAAATGATTATTTCCCTTTCTCTTTTGTTCAGAAGTGTCTCGTAAATGTGCTCAACAAAGCATCAACAAAACCATGAACGTATCCAGCAGTGAGACAGATTGCGAGTGTTATTGTGACAATTCTACCATTCTCGTGGATGAGCACACTCAAATTGTTCTTGTGCCTGACAGTGAAAACAACGAGGGTAGTCTAGCAGACGACACCGAGGACCCAGGAGAGGATAACTCGTGCTCTGATTTCGTTATGACGGAAAGGACACCACTTCAGGCTACGGTTGCTCCCACTGCATCAGCGGGAACATTCAATTCAACGTCCACGCAGCCTTGGAGGGTGCTGACCTCGGGGGTGATGGACAATGGCTTTCACCCACATATTATTAGGCCAGGAAATGAACGCGAGTGCAACAGTCAGAGTTATTTATTGAACATTGAAAGTTATCGCGAGGAGACGGGTCTGTAGCGTGATTCCATTTGACAATTGTTATTGCTATAAATGTTGAAGAATAACAATAATTTATACATTTGTAGTCTGTAATTTATAATGGTCCATTGTAACAATTAATATATTAAATATCGATAACAGTGTATAAATATCTATAAATAAAATTTGTTTTCTAAATAATATTGTAAAAAGAATGTTGTACTATTTATCTGACTGAAATAGTCTACAGAATTCAAATGCTGCTAATATTTTGGTTGCTTTGAAGGAGATATAAATGAGTACTTTAAGCTTCCCAAAGGCCTAAAATGTGAAAATTATGAAATAATGCTTTAAAAACTGTTTCTGGATTGTCATCGAATTCAAATGAAGTCCCAAATCAAAACGTATCCAGTCTTGTAAATAACTCTCAGTTAATCTTTCCAAATGTTTATTGTGTTCACCCAATGACTGTATTTTCATTGATGTTGCCTAATCTCATTTAACAACTGTGAAAGTTTATTTTTTTTTAATTCAGCCGATATGTGAAGATATTTCTTTCATGTTGTATGAAGGCACCTCTTTCATCTCGACATTGACTGTTGTACACATCTAGAGAATAGCACACTTTATGAAATACCTGTGCCATTACTCTTAAACACACACAAGCACATCGATATATATATATTTATATCTTATATTATAAAGTAGAAAGTAAGGCGTATGTATGTATGTATGTATGTATGTATGTATGTATGTATGTATGTATGTATGTATGTATGTATGTATGTATGTATGTATGTATGTATGTATGTTATGAATAGAAATCAAAACCGTTTGACCAATCTTGATAAAACTTGGCAGAAATGTACCTTGGGTACTAACTAAGACCGTAGTGTATGTATTGTAGCCCTAAATCAAACTTACGACCGTCAAAAAAAAAGTTTTTCAACTCTATGACTTATAACTTCATCGATCTAGGCTATGTTTAACATATTTACATGAAAAGATCGAAAGGATCTAGATCAAAATCTAATTTTAGAAACTACACTTTGCGCAGATAGCTTTTTACTTTGACACATGAAAATACAAAATATAGTCCAATGATTTCATTATTTAATAAAATTAACCTTCAAATTTGTTTTTCTAAAGCATTTTTACATAGGTCTACATTCCTTTGCCAATATTTTCGAAAACAAATTGAATTCAGGTCAATTAGCTATTTTTAGCTCCATTCATAATATTTTTTTTACTAATGAATTCATGCATTCTTACTTATAACATAATTATTTTCTTTAATTGTTTCTAATGCACTATATCAGTGACTATATCAAAAATACGCAAGTTAAGACCCGCGGGCAGCGGGTAATATCCGTCTAGTATATAGGCCTATATATAAATTACAACATTGGAAAGAAATGCTATTGCATTCTTTCCACAAATTAAAGAGGAGCGCTAGTCACACCCAAGTGTGGAATCTGTCGAACAAGAAAAGAAAATGGATGACATATATCAGAGTTGCTAAAACTGTGATTCTCTCTATATATCGGTGGAAGGGTGGATCTCTACATCGGCGGAAGAATGGATCTATCTATATCGGCGGAAGAATGGATCTATCTACATCGGCGGAAGAATGGATCTATCTATATCGGCGGAAGAATGGATCTATCTACATCGGCGGAAGAATGGATCTATCTATATCGGCGGAAGAATGGATCTATCTACATCGGCGGAAGAATGGATCTATCTATATCGGTTTAGACTTTTTTTTAAAACCCTAACTTAAGCGTTAAAGCACAATTATTTATTATGTTTTTTTTTTGCTTCCTAATAATTGAAGAGACAGTCAGAGAAAGCGATGGGAAGACAACATACATAGAATGGGCGAGTCTGCCATTGGAAGAGGTTCTATCCAAGGCAAAAGACAGAGAGGAAAGGAGAGAGACGGTTAACGAATCTTGTATGGTACCCCATTAGACTAAGGAATATGTGAAGGTGACTAAATGTGAAGGTGACTAAATGTGAAGGTGACTAAATGTGAAGGTGACTAAATGTGAACAACATAAAGATGGGGACCGTAAAAGAAATTGGGTTAAATGGTAGTTACTAGAAATATTTTGAGTTAGGCAGGGGAGTTATTGCTCTTTTTTTTAGGGGGGGGGGATGAAGGAGGGGTGCTGTTACTTTTACTATACCCATTAGTTTGTGTAAGTGTGGTTACGCAGTATATTTGTATAGGCCTATATATATATATATATATATTTCTGGTGAAAGGTCTAGACGACAATGTTTTAATAAATGCTATGTTTTCCTAAGCCTGATCTTGCCATACATCCCTGTTCTAAGTAGATCACTTTACCAGCACATTTTGTCATCACGAGTCTTGAGGACCAAAAAGTGTTTTTGTAATTATTGTACTTTGATAAAAATGATCTTTTTTCAATGATCCGAATTAAACCAAAATGAAACCTTCAGTCTATCTTTGTGACTCTTGCTTTCGTTAGTTGTTTTTTATTTGTCCTTATTTTCTAACTGTAATGATGACAGTTGAATCATCGACCCAATATCGAACAGGAAGTGCCATTGTTGTCTCAACCTGACAATGACATTTTCTGTTACCACTCAGATGTGGTTTTTATACCCAGAATCTAGGTTAAAAAAGCAACGATCAGAACGCGACATCCATAAAGGATGTGGTCTATTATTTTATCGTCCTCTATGCAGTGGCGACACCTTGTGTCGTAGTGGTCTCTGAACCACCCAAAGTAGCACCTCTTTTGGCAGGGGCCGACACAGAACTGCGCTAGGACGGACTGTTGCTCACGTTTAAATTGCCACCACGCATCTTTGGCCTTCTCATCCGTCTACAAGAGCTCAAGTCGCTTTTCTGTCTGGCCTTCTCATCCGTCTACAAGAGCTCAAGTCGCTTTTCTGTCTGGCCTTCTCATCCGTCTACAAGAGCTCAAGTCGCTTTTCTGTCTGGCCTTCTCATCCGCCTACAAGAGCTCAAGTCACTTTTCTGTCTGGCCTTCTCATCCGCCTACAAGAGCTCAAGTCACTTTTCTGTCTGGCCTTCTCATCCGCCTACAAGAGCTCAAGTCGCTTTTCTGTCTGGCCTTCTCATCCGCCTACAAGAGCTCAAGTCACTTTTCTGTCTGGCCTTCTCATCCGTCTACAAGAGCTCAAGTCACTTTTCTGTCTGGCCTTCTCATCCGCCTACAAGAGCTCAAGTCACTTTTCTGTCTGGCCTTCTCATCCGCCTACAAGAGCTCAAGTCACTTTTCTGTCTGGCCTTCTCATCCGTCTACAAGAGCTCAAGTCGCTTTTCTGTCTGGCCTTCTCATCCGTCTACAAGAGCTCAAGTCGCTTTTCTGTCTGGCCTTCTCATCCGTCTACAAGAGCTCAAGTCGCTTTTCTGTCTGGCCTTCTCATCCGTCTACAAGAGCTCAAGTCGCTTTTCTGTCTGGCCTTCTCATCCGTCTACAAGAGCTCAAGTCGCTTTTCTGTCTGGCCTTCTCATCCGTCTACAAGAGCTCAAGTCGCTTTTCTGTCTGGCCTTCTCATCCGTCTACAAGAGCTCAAGTCGCTTTTCTGTCTGGCCTTCTCATCCGTCTACAAGAGCTCAAGTCGCTTTTCTGTCTGGCCTTCTCATCCGCCTACAAGAGCTCAAGTCGCTTGAAGCTCTGTCAGCTCTCAGTGACTGGCTTGGACTCGCACAATATCGTATAACCACAGCACATCATTCATGAGAGAGCCGTACGGACTAAAACATCGGCGCGCTCGTGGCCGACCAGACGACAATGTACGGCACCCAATGTATAAAATTGATTAAACTTCGCTGACCTTGGCGTTCCACGACCGGTAGGAACTCATCAAGACTTCTGAGCCTCACACTCTTCAGCCTGAAAGAAAAACAGCTTAGAAACTTTATTGTACAGAAACAAAATTTGTACACAAATTATCTTATACATCCTAAAATAGATATTTTTTTAACACTTTCGATATTCTGTAAATCAGAAAGTCAAAATAGCTTGCTGTTTATAATTATCCTCTATAGATACATACATTATTGAGACTAAGCTCATGTCTCCATGATATTGACAATTAAACTCTGCTTCAACTCTCATTTGAAATGTAGACTATAAACAAAATCGCATTCAAAGATTAATGCGCAAAATAGTTCCATCTCGTGCAGATGTTGTCCAGAATATTGTTCAGTTTCACTTTCTTCTAATCTCTGAATCACTCCGCTTATGAAACTTATTGTGTGGCTGAGAGGAGGGGACAGGGGGGAGCAGGGCAACTCACTTAGAGAAGAAAGAAAAAGCCTATTCACACAGCCCTCAATATCATCCATCTATTTCAGCTGCACACTCCAACCATTTGTCCTCAGGATCGATACGTTGAGACAGAGAGCTGAATGATTCTTTTTCATGCTTGAATTTTTATTTAATTCTATTTTTTTTTTTGATGATATAGGTGATAAGTTGATATAGGTGATAAGTTGATATAGGTGATAAGTTGATATAGGTGATAAGTTGATATAGGTGATAAGTTGATATAGGTGATAAGTTGATATAGGTGATAAGTTGATATAGGTGATAAGTTGATATAGGTGATAAGTTGATATAGGTGATAAGTTGATATAGGTGATAAGTTGATATAGGTGATAAGTTGATATAGGTGATAAGTTGATATAGGTGATAAGTTGATATAGGTGATAAGTTGATATAGGTGATAAGTTGATATAGGTGGTAAGTTTAAATAGGTGGTAAGCTGATATAAGTGGTAAGTTGATATAGGGGGTTGGTTGATATAGGGGGTTGGTTGATATAGGTGGTTGGTTGATATAGGTGGTTGGTTGATATAGGTGATGAGTTGATATAGGTGATGAGTTGATATAGGTGATGAGTTGATGTAGGTGATAAGTTGATATCGGTGATAAGTTGATAAAGGTGATAAGTTGATATAGGTGATAAGTTGATATCGGTGATAAGTTGATAAAGGTGTGAAAACTGTGAAGTTGTAAGAATTTCGAAATGAATAGGATATTTCGACCAGAGAAGTTTGACATCGAGCCCACAGCAGATCAAGCAGCAGAGCATTGGCAGCACTTGTAAGAAACTTTTAAAAACTTTGTATCAGTAGTATCAGTAGATAATCTTGTTACTAAGAAACTACTGATAAACTATATCTCTCCTGCTGTATATCAAATGATAATTGATAAACAGACATTCGATGAAGAAATCTAGACTCTAAACGGTATCTACATACAACCAAAGAATGAGGTGTTTGCTATGCACAGGTTAGCTACTTGCAAACAAGGGCAAGGTCAAACAATAGACGCCTACATGCAGAAATAAAGAATTCTATCTAAAGATTGCAACTTCAAAGCGGTGACTTCTGAATAACACCGAGAAGAGGCTATTACAGATTCGTTTATCAATGGACTAGTGTCCAAGAGTATTCGAAAAAACGTTTACTTGAAAAGACTGTTTTGAGTTTAAAGGACGCCTTCAAGGAGGCTCGCTTACTAGAACATGCTTATCAGCACTCAATACAATATGAATCGTAACAGCCGAAACTAATTGCACGGCAACTACTCCCATCAATTCTTCGGCCTCACCCTTGCCAAATGTAACGATTCCTCAAAATGCATTAGCTAGCAAGTGTTACTTTTGAGGCAGGGTTAAGCATCCCCGCTCTCAATGCCCTGCAAGGGAAGCGACATGCAATCAGTGCTTCAAAGGGTCATTTCCAAAGAGTATGCAAATCGAAATCTTCAACAGTTATCGCTACCTTGCAGCCTTTGAGTTTAAACAAATCTACGATACCCATTTTCATCAACAATGTGCAATTGAAAGCCCTAGTAGACACTGGGAGCTGTGAAAGCTATATTTCGATGCACATTGCTAAGAAGCACAAATGGCCGACGTGTTCCTCAGACAACAGAATCTTTATGGCTTCCACCCATCTATCTCGAATCACTCAAGGACATATCTACGCTAACATACGACTTAAAAATGAACAATACGAAGGAGTTAAACTCTCTCTACTAGACAATTTGTGCTCCGACGTCATTCTTGGACTTGACTTTAAAAGTTTGCACCAAAATCTGTTTATTCCTTTCGATGGTCAGAAACCATCGTTGTGCCTGAATACTCTCCAGCCAGCGAGGTTAGAGGCCCCTAGCCTATTTAGTAATCTGTCACCAAACTGTACCCCAGTGGCTACAGGGCCTCGCAGATACTCAATTCCAAATAGAAAGTTTATAGAGAAGGAAATTCAACAACTGATAAAGGATGAGATTATTGAAACATCTAAGTCTCCCTGGCTAGCACAAGTCCTAGTCACAACAAATGACAGACATAAGAAAAGAATGGTTATAGACTACAGTCAAACCATAAACCGATTCACTCTACTAGACGCCTACCCTATGCCCAGAATTGACGAACTGGCAGAAAAGATTTCCCAGTACTCTGTATATAGCACTCTAGACCTGAAAAGTGCATACCATCAGACTTCTTTACAATACCTATATTGAAGTCAGAACTGTTGATATATGATGTAATGTTATGTAAGAGTTAGTTGCCTTAGCGGAATAGGAAGTGTGTGTTGTTGTGCGTTACCTAATATGGTTGAATAAAGCCTGTGTGTGTGTGTTTTGGAAAAAAAAAAATAAACTTATAAACATCAGAGACCCATTGTGAATAAAACATTATGAGGTAGCAGCTATAATCTTGGTCAACGCTGAGAGGGGAAAAAATCTGGACTTTCAAACGGTGGGACATGTTCAGAAAGTGCAGGAGGACATCCACAAAATTTAATTGAATGTGATTTAGAAACAAACACGTTGAAAGGGTAAAACTAAAAATGGCATTGTTTTGTTGGTTGCACTTTAGGGCGAGACAGATTTAGATGGAGAAACAATTGGCTGACTAAACGTCAGGCAGGATTAGTTCCCCCTAACCATCTGATCTGGTGGGATTTAGCGTGATGAAGGGAAGTAACTGGAAAACATATTTACAACATTTTTCTTTAAAATATGGGAATTATAGCTCCTCGTAACATTAAAAAAGTGTTAAAATAAAAAGGAAAAGTTATATACACATATATATATATATAGAGAGAGAGAAAGACAGAAAGAGAGACAGAGAGATATAGATAGAGGCAGAGACACAGAGAGAGAAAGAGAAAGAGACAGAGAGACAGAGACAGAACACTAGCGGATCCAGAAATTTCGAGGGGGGGGGGGCGATTTTTCTCCAAACCCTAACCCTAACGCCCAGTAAACCCCAACCCTAAACATAAACGCGCGTACAGCATCTATATAAATAAATAAATAAATAAATATATATATATATATATATATATATATATATATATATATATATATATATTAGAATTAAAAAGTAAAGCAAGTTTCTCAACCTTCGGCAAAAAAAAAAAAAGCCATGTTCAGGCCTTTTTCTTGACAGCTAAGGGTTCTGGGAGAGCACTGTAAGCTCCCACAGTGGGGTCCGGGACGAAGCCCCGATACAAAAGCGTTTTCTTCCATTCTTCACTGCAGATGGCATTCTCCTGACATCTACAGCTCATTATTCATCCTATAAAAAAGGACCTCTTGAATAATGTTTTACTTTAAAAATATTCTAATATGAAATTACAGGCACTTACTACATTGCAAATACAACCCATTAGTTCCATGAAAAGATAAGATACCCCACAAATTTAGATTAAGACTTTGAGGATCGCCGCCGAAAAAAAAGTTATTCGAAAAATAATATTTTTAAAAAAAAGCTCATTTGTAACTGATACATTTTGTTCAATAGGCATGTTTGTAACTTTGTTTTGTTACAGAACCATAATTCAAAGCTCTAAACAAAAAATTTCGAAAGTAGGAGGAGACATTGAAAAGACCAATTAGATTGTACTCTAAATTTTGTGCATTTTTTAGGATTCAGGTATATATTGTGTGTTATAGTCCCAATTTTTTTATACAATAGAAAAATATCCGTATGAGTAAAGGTTGGGGAAAAGGTGACTAGGAAAATAATATTTTGGTTCAAAACTCCTCTCAATTGTTACTCTTATAATGAAAAATTTCGTATGAATTCTAAATTTTCCAAAACAAAGTCTTTCTTAAAATAACTAAGATAAATTCGTGTGCAATTACATAAACTCTGTCGACATATTTGACTATTCTGTTTTAAAAGGTCTTGTTGTCGTCTGGAAAAGGGGAGAGGGCGGTATAGTGGAAACGTTAATCCTCGCTCCTTTTTATAATTTCTGCTAATGATTGCATTTGGCATGAACGGATTCTTTGATATAAGAAATTAATTTATAGCATATATAACTTATATTAGTGACAATTTTTTTTTAATTTTGTAATTTCATAACTAAAATACAAAAAGAGAAAAGTATTAGTTTTTCCGTTAGGCGGAAGGCGATTGCATGTATTGCACCTCCCACCTGGTACAACCATGTTTCATTTTATATTTACTAATGATAAAATTTGAGATCAGAGTCTGTGTGCGACATAATATACAAATGGGTTAAAACATCAATATGTACCTTATATTATATAGATATTCATCTAATTAGTTTTGTTCACAAACTATGATTTCTCCATAAAATAGGACCGCCCCCCCACACACAGAGAGGGCTAGAGTGGGGAGGGCAGTAGACGCAATCGCCCCCCCCCCCACTTCACCGAATCGGCTAAGATACCAGAAGTGTAGCGACATAATATAAAATTATATAGTAATTTAACTAATTTTGTTCTTAAACTATGATTTCTAAAAAAAAACTAAAAGAGTTTAGGTGTGAAGAACAGTAGATGTATTCGCGCCCCCCCCCCCCCACATCCCACTCAATCGGCTAACAGGGGGAACGACCTAATATAGAGATTACTTACAATATCAACAACAAGTTTTAATTATATAGATATTTAATTGATTCTGTTAACAACTTCTACACAAAAATTGGATCGCCCCCCACTCGTAAGTTTATGGTGGGGGGGGGGGGGGAGCGGGATTGATGACATCGCCCACTCCCCATCCCACCAAATCGGCCAACATACTAAAGGAGGGGGGAGGCGAAATAATCTAGAAATAGGTTGAAATATAAATAATTAGTATATATTATTAACAGAACTAATAAATTCGTATACAGATTGTGTGATTTCTTTACTGAAATTCGCCCCCCCCCCTTTGGGCAAAGGAGGGGGTCGGCCAGGTGGGGGAGGAATCGCCCCTACCGCCCCCCCCCTGGATCCGCCAGTGAGACATCGACGTAAAGTAAAAAAATTGCAACAACAACAAAGGTTTCCAACGGTTTTACCTTTCTACATCGCCCTTGAATTGACCTTCTCTGGAGAAATACTTCTTACCCTTAAACTAACTTAAAGATAAAATATTCTTACTCTCTTTTGTCCTTAATAATTTCTTAAAGGACGCCCCCCTCCCCTATCCAAAATATTGTATTTCCCCAATGAAAGACGCACTCTTCTTGACCACGTCATTTGCAGCTCCTAAGGATAAAATAGAACTACTTTGTGTAAGGAACAGCCCAAGAGGGAAGCCTCCTTTCACAATTTAAACTTACTTTTGTTGGGCAATAAGATAATACATACGCTCCCCACACACACACACACACATCTCACAAAGTCATTAGTACATAAATAGACATATACCATTTAGAAATTACCATGTATCCACTAAAACTGATGGGGGAATTCTTTTCCACAAAATGGTACATACAATTGTTTATCAGTTCTCGAGCTTTGTTGAAGATTGAAGGTGCTTAGTTATTCCAAGTATTGGAGCTGTGTAAGACATTATGAGCCTTGGAGGAGGAGTCTGTAAAGTCTTTGATTTGTTAATCTTTCATTATAACTTCTCTAGTGTTTAGAAAGCTATTGCTTACGTCTCTTTCTTTCTAAATTGATGACAGTTTTTGGAGTGATTCAGACATCCCATAAGATCTACACAGGTACATCTTTGTATTACACAGGAAGAAGACTTAGTCTATTTCTCTAGACAACAGTAAGACGTATTCATCAGGGACACGTCATTACCCGTGACTTGAAGAGCAGAGCACAATACATGACATTCTACTTTCTATCTTGAGTTACCTTTCTTTAAAAGAGACACACTATTTTTATAAGCATTTATAAATATGTACCGATATAATCAATTGTAGAATTGGTGCCTTAGTAAGTAGTAAGGCAGTCAATAATTAAGTGTAAGTCTAATGAAGTCAGCTTATGATCGCGGTAAAATTGTATCCAGGTAAAGAGAATATTTCAGAGGGAGACAAATTGGCATATTTTCATTATTTTTTCTGAGTCTAAACGTCATAAAGAAATGGAGAAGTGTCTTTTTCATTGGCAAATCTTACAGAGTTAATAAAATATCAAAGTTATTTGATCAGTTTTATAATTTAAAAAACTTAATATAAACAAACTATAAGGACACGAAGATATAGAAATAGTTTGAAAAGGAACTCATACCAAGGGAACCAGATAGATGCAAGTCTAGTCTGAAGGTATCTTGAAAAGTATCACATGACAGAATAAGTTCTTCACATCCTACAAAGAGACTTTTCTAAAGTACAAGTCCAAAACGACATGAATATTAACACTGCTCATCTCTGGTTCTAAGTGTTATGATAAAACACACATTCTATTGGTTAAGAGGAGTTGAAGCTCAGAACAAAGTGTCTAGAAAGATTACAATCCTTGGCCCAGCTTCGAGCTCTCCACTATCTCACTGTAAACAATAAGAGAAAAGGACGAGACGGTTAAAAGTATCAACTAATTCTCAAATAGAATGAATATCTAAATATTGGAAGTTATCTTCTCTTCTTTATTGCTAGGTCCCAGGAGTATTGAATAATTTTTTCTAAAATAATTTTGATAATTTCCAAAAAGCAACAACGCAACTGCCCTAAAAGGCAACTGTATCTTGAAATAAAGATTTTAAAAATTATGTTTGAAATTTCTAGCCCAGCATTCAAATACATATTATTATTAAGTTTCCTTCATGTGTCATTTGAAGTTGGAGATAAACAGTGTATAAGCTATTAAGAAAACGTTTAAAAAAAAGGCTTAGATAATAGAAAGAACTGCACATGTACAGCCATTGTCTCAATACTGTTACTTTTATTTCCCTTTATTCAATATCAAACAAAAGTAATTAATTATCACTTATTACCTAATTGGTTAATTTATTTTAGCGGCCCCCGTAAGGAGAAAAGCCGCTATTAGGCACTCAGATCTCGAAAACTAGAAAGAAAAATGAAAAATATTATTTCACCATGGGATGCGGCTTGAAAAGTTTATGTGCAACGGCTACTTTTGGTTTTCTAAAAGCAAACCGTTTAGTTTGTAAAATTAATTATGCAAGCGATTTTTTCATAAAAATACACCAATTCTAAAACAATTACGTAAATGTAAGGGAGGCAATGTTATAATATGTTAACAAAAATAGATAATATAATGTGTATTTTTTAGTATCACTAAGTCAAATATACTTATAAAACTTACAAGAAATGTTTATAACAAATATAAATACTAGCTGGAGATGTTTTTTCTGGTCAACTAGCTGCTAAAATTAAAAGAAAAGATTTATGTTTGTTAATAAAGGCTAATAATGCACTTTGTGTGTAAATATCACGCACATTTTTAAAATGGACTTATTATGCAGCGACTTTCGTGCAGTAGCGTAGCGCCGCGGCATTATATGGTGCCAAACTAATTCCTTAAAATTTTTTAAATAATCAGATTTTATTTATTTTTTATTAAATATCCCCATCAAGATAAAAGCCGCTTATTTTTGTGCGTTTTGTCTGTTGGTCGGTCTGTCCGTCACGTTTATATTAAAAACAACAACACTAAACGATATTGAAAATCTAATTTAACCTTTAATGTTCCTTCCAAAACATTGCAATAGTTTTAAGTATCTATAATAGATTGTTCCGGATGTTTTTGTGAAAAACAAATCAATGCCAACGAATGTTAGTTTGCTCTTCTAACTTATCATACATGAAAAACTATGAAGTTGTTCCGGATAATGTTTTATAAAAAAAAATTTGTCAAACGATTATTTGAAATAGCATCATTAACTTACATTACCCTTATATTCTTGGACAATAAGTCAATATAGTTTAATTATCGATATCCAATTGTTCCGTATTTTCATCTTAAAACAAATTTATGTCAAATGATTTTTTTTTTCAAAATATCGACAATATTTCAGGGGTTTAAAATAAGAAAGTAATTTACAAGAAACGATTATTGAAAAACACTTTTTAGACTTATGTTACATTGAATTTTCTTGCTGAAACATAACAGAAGTTTTTTTTTTATCTGTAAAGAATGTTCCGGATTTGGTTTTGAAAAAGAAATCAACCTATATTACATAAATTTTCTTACAAATCGTCTCCAAAATTGTTCCGAATTTTATATGAAAAATCTACTAACACAAATAACTGTTTGAAATCTCTCATCTAATAAATAAAACCATTAATCTTCTTCTCATTTACGAATATCGGTTGTTCCGGATTTTTATGAAAAACAATCTAACTCTATTTATGTAAAATCGCTCTTCTGTAGTACATTACATTTAATTTTTTAGCTAAACTCTCTCCACGAGGTTATGATAGTAATTTTCATACGAGACCATTCCAAAAATTAACGGTATTAGATTTCTCTATAATTCTCCTTTTCTCTCACTATATATACAAACATCCGGAACAATTCTAGATACTTTAAACAATTTCGATGTTTCGGAAGGAAAATTAAAGATAAATCAAATTTTCAATAGCTTTTAGTTATATTTTTTTTCGATATTAACATGACGGACAGACAGACTGACAGACAAAAAGCACAAAAAAAGTGGCTTTAATCCTAATATATATACATGTATATATAAATGAATTCTATTAGAACTCAGTGAACTAATGACTATGAACCCTCGTTAAATCTCTCGTAACTTTTTTTGTTACTAGCCCATTGTGACGTAATGGAATTTTTTTTTCCTTTGACGGCATTTGAATTAATTCTTTCTTCTTCTTGAAACTGTCAGGTGGAGTTGAGCCTTCTGCTCTTGGAACTCTAGGCCAGCAAAAGTGAACAAGAGCTCCCTCTCACCGGCCTGAACGAGAACAGTGTACACTGTTCTGTCTGGCGGGTGGGTCAGACTCACGGCAAGAGGCCGCTTACACTAAGACCCCCGCCATTTTCCTTTTCTATACCAGGCTAACCGTGCGGGACACGCCATTTATGTAACGGCCCCTTGAGGAACAGAATCGTTGTAGAATCTAGAATTTCTAGGTTTAGTTTAGACTGATATAGACTAAATCAAGGTATAGAATTTCAATTTCTAGACTTAAAGTGTAAATTTTGATTTGCAAGCGTCTAGATCAATATTGCAATGCTATAATATACTTAAACTAATCTTCTATTTTTAAATTTCATGATGCATTCAGTTTATTGATAGATAATCTAGGATTTTTATTGCATAAATCTAATCTAAATTACATCTAAATTATTCCAAATTTATATTATAGGTCTAGATCTAGTAGATATAGATCTTACCTTTACCTTTACCTATCCCTTAGTCTGTTGGACCGTTGGGGCACCAGGCAAGATTTGTCGACCGTCTTTCTCCATTCCTCCCTTTTTTTTGCCTTGTTCAGAACCAGATATAGATCTTAAGAGTGCTAAATCAGAAGTTTAGTTTATGTAGATCTAAATCCTTATTCTAGTTCCGTTTAAATGAAAATGCCAATAGCTCTGTTGAGACATCGAAGTACAAGCACTATACATCTGTTCTTTTCTTTTTTTTTTCAATTACAAATCAATGCTGAAAGATTATCTAAAATCGCTCGTCTGACATATTTTACATATTTGGTAGATGCCATGCCATAATTTGTAATATAACTCTTTATCAATAAGCTATTAGTTTGTAACCAGTTTGTTATTTAGTGAAAAGCAATGCCTGGTCGTGCGGTTAGCGTACTGAACTGATTAACTCGACGGTCCCGGGTTGTTTGTTTGTTTGTTTGACATGTTTCGGATGTTCCTTCAGAGTTGAAGATAGTTTACGTCCAAGTTAAACCTACCGCAGGACGACGGGGGATGGGAGCGAGAAGGGACCATCAATAAAACCTAATGACAGTCCAGCGCGCAAACTGCACGACCAGGCAGGGTTCATACCACTGGCGGATCCAGGAGGGGGGCGGTAGGGGCGATCGCCCCCCCCCCACTCGGTCGCCCCCCCCCCCCTTTTCGGACGAATTTTAGTATAGAATTCACATAATTTGTATACGAATTCATTAATGATTTTAATAATATATACTAATTATTTATATTTCAACCTATTTTTAGATTATTTCGCCCCCCCCCCTAGTATGTTGGCCGATTTAGTGGGGTCGGGAGGAGGCGATGGTATCAATCCCGCCCGCCCCCCCATAAACTTTCGAGTGGGGGGGGGGGCGGTCCAATTTCTTTGTAGAAATCACAGCTTGCTAACAGAATCAATTAAAAATCTATGTGTTTAAAACTTGTTATTGATATTTTAACCGATCTTTGTATTATGTCGTTCCCTGTTTGCCAATTTATCTCTACTGCCCTTCCCACCTAAACCTTTTGAGGGGGCGGCGGTCCTACTTTAATGGAGAAATCATAGTTTGTGAACAAAATTAGTTGAATTAATATATAGATTTATATTATGTCGCTCGCCTTCTGGTATCTTGGCCGTTTCGGTGAGGTTGGGAGGGGCGATTGCATGTACTGCCCTCCCCACTCTAGCCCTCTGAGTGGGGGGAGGGCGGTCCTATTTTTAAGGAAATCATAGTTTGTGAACAAAATTAGTTGAATATCTATATAATACAAACTTCGTATTGATATGTGAACCCATTGTATATTATGTCGTACCACACTCTAATCTCAAATTTTATCTGTAGTAAAATTTAAATGAAAAAGGGTTGTACCAGGTGGGAGGGGCGATTCATGCAATCGCCATTCCCCCATCGGACAAACCAATACTTTTTCTTTCTGTATTACAGTTAAGAAATTACAAAACAAAATATCTGTCACTAATATAATTCATTTATACTATAAATTAAATTCTTATATCGAGTCGCCCCACCCCTATTCTTTAATGCCAAATGCAATCTTTAGCAGAAATTATTAAAGGAGCGAGGATTAATCGTTTTCACTCTACCGCCCCTCCCATTTCCAGACAGAGTTTATGTAATTTCACATGAATTTATCATAATTATTTTAAGAAAGACTTTGCATTCGAAAAGTTAGAATTCAAACGAATTTTTTTCAGTATGAGAGTCACGATTGAGATGAGTTCTAAGCCCAAATCATGTTTTCATAGTCGCCTTTTTATAACCTTTACTCAATCTGATATTTTTCTAGTTAAATAAATTTGGGACTATAACTCACAATTTATACTCTGATTTTATTGAATATTATTTATCGAATAATTTATTTCGGCGGAGATCCTCAAAGCCAAAAATCTAAATATGTGGGGTATCTTATCTTTTCAAGGAACCAATTGAATTTTTTGCAATGTATTAAGGGCCTAAAAATTCATATTAGAATAGTTTTCAAGTACAACATTATTCAAAAGGTCCTTTTTTAATAGTATGAATAATGAGCTTTAGGTCAAGAGAATACGTTTCTTCTGTGAAGTATGCAAGAAAACGCTTTTGGCGGCGGGGCTTCGCCCCGAACTCCATTGATGAATAATGAGCTGTAGATGTCAGGAGAATGCGTTACTGCAATGAAGAATACAACAAAACGCTTTTGGCGGAGGGGCTTCGCCCCGAACTCCATTGATGAATAATTAGCTGTAGATGTCAGGAGAATGCGTTACACAGTGAAGAATGCAAGAAAACGCTTTTGGCGGCGGGGCTTCACCCCGAACTCCATTGATGAATAATGTGCTTTAAATGTCAGGAGAATACTTTTCTGCAGTGAAAAATGCAAGAAAACGCTTTTGTCATCGGGGCTTCGCCCCGAACCCCACTTGGGAGCCTTATAGCACTGCCTCAGTTGTTTTGTTTTTCACCAAAGGCTGAGAAATGCTGCATTTTTTAAATTTCTCATATATATATATATATATATACGCACGTTTATGCATAGGGTTAGGGTTTACTGGGCATTAGGGTTAGGGTTTGAAAAAAAATCGCCCCCCCCCCACTCAAAAGTTCTGGATCCGCCAGTGGTTCACTCCCTGCTCGCTGCCATCCTCCGTCGTCCAGCGAGAAGTTAATTATTTTTAACTTAAAAGGAACATCCGAATCATTAAAAACAGAAAGAAAAAAAAACGGCAAATAAATGTTTGAAACATTATTACTTTTGACTATTAAAATTAAATCATGTCATGAATATTCCTTACAAATAGGCGAATCCGACAGGAATCCGATTCCGACGGGCCGCCTCTTGAAATCTTGTTTATTTATTGATTCACGTTTTGTTTGGAGCAATGAATAATTGTGCAAAGTTTCCTAGAATGGGAAGTAAGAGAAATAACGTGTACACAATTAGCAACCGATAAACAGACAGTCGGAGATTTGAAATGAGCTCTGTAAAAAGAATAAAATTCAAACTAAGGCTAGAAAAAAAATAAAATACAGAATTCTATTTAAAAAAATTAAAGACCATTCTTGAGTAGGGCACACACAATCTTCGGATCTCATTCAGCAGCACCGAATAGCAGCAAAACAGAATTCAAGGGAACTCGACAAGAGTCCTGGGAGATCCGATGATCTGGGAATATTCCATTTGAAGATACATTAACACAATTTTTTTTCTTTATAAAATTGTGAAAGGGAGCAAAGCAAACGTATTTGTATCGTGAAAGATTACTTGAACTGAGGAGCCACTGAAGTGGGAGGACGACACATTGTTCAGCTAGAGAAAATTTCCCCAAATTTTTTTCCGGTTTAAAAAATATATTTAAAAATTACAAAAACTTGCTAGGAACAAGCATTTTTTTTTATTTAGGGGGAGGGGGAAGTTTTAACCACGGTGTTCCACTGTTAGCTAAGACATATTTACTTATATCAATCTTCATCATCAAACTCTATTTGAGTGAGAGATTGAGAGGTTTAAATCCTCTCATGTAAATGTCTTGAACAGAAATTTTGCCGTTTTGCGTAGTGCATACATGTCACCGTACAGGTCGAGAATGTTTTGATTTCCCATACCTGTCTAGGAGGAGACCAGCAAGTCTGGGGCAGTCAAACAGAATATTGGACCACGTTTCTTCCTCTTCCCAGTAGCGGGGGCAGCATGAGTCGGAGTTTGGCCATAGCCGTTAGAGATATGAGCCAACAGGATAGTGGCCTGTCCTGCTCTGTGCTATAATAGCTGGCTCAGGCCTAGCCCATAATGCAAAGGTGTTAGAAACTATTCTCCTATTCCAGAGTTTCTGTCAGCTCAGAAGAATTTGAAAATTAAACTTTGACCTCTTGTTGTTGATAAAGTGTTGTCTTACATAACCCAATGTGTTGTGTAGTCTAAAAAATGTACTTGCAAGACATTGTACGTGGTATTGTATTGTATACAATCAGCTTTATGTTGCGTTGTAGATAATAGCAGCAGACATGGAGGACAAGGCCGAATCATTTGGTTCGCTTCCGTCAAGCCCTGTGTCCGTCAACTTGCCTATGAATATCATAAATGGCGGGAAGACCAGCAATAAGTTCACCTCTGACCTATCACCAGATCGTAGAAATATTAATCCTCCGTGGAGCGTTAAATTACAAATGTAGCGTCTCGAATACTATTCATTCAGTACTGTGGACAAGTATGTGGACATTTAGTTTTAAATAAGACCCACACACACACACACACTCCCCGTTCCACCAAGTCACACCAAGGTTATTACATTCGTAATTATGTTATCGTTACTCCAAAGTAGTATTGACTTTTGTCGACTCATTCTTGAGGTGCTTTTTTTTTCTTATTTCATCCCCCCCCCCCTCTCTCCCCACCTAGTCGTTGTTTTAATGTTCACTGCAGACAGAACACTTCAGATGTCTTGAAGAGCAAAGTCATCAATAGAGTGTCTAGGGAAATACAGTTATCACAAAATATTGCACCCTGACGGGATTACTCGAGACTTGATTCAAGTTGCCCGATTCACATTTTATACAGCGATGACGTCACAGATGGGAACTCTGAAAGTGTACTTTAATTGAAACTTGAAGTCACAACGAGACCGATGCTAGTCTCTAGATCTATAAAGACCACACTAATACATGGCTATTGTGAATACTGTTATTGATCAATGTTATGATCAGGTGAAAGATTATACTCATTATTTATCTTCGGACTCGAAGAAAAGTGTTATTTATTATACGAATATTCAATATAGCAAGTAACAAACAAAAAGGAATAGGCACGCACCATTTTACTTTTTTTATCGAAATCTTTTTATGAAGTACATTGAAAGATGTGGATTTAAACTAACTAAATAAATGGAGTTTTTTTTCAATCTAAGCTCATGGGCGGCCACGATGGGTCTTTTTTTTTCCACACATTACGTTGTATTTAAATGTAACCAATTTTAGTGTTTGTTGCCAGCCAAAACAAACTACACATTAAGTCTTTTTTTTTTTCTATTTCTAAGGGGTCGAGGGAGCTGAGTGGTTTAATGCTTGGCTTCCGAACCTGGGGTCCTGGGTTCGAATCTCGTTTAAGATTTTGAATTTCGGGATTTTTAAGGCGCCCCTGAGTTCAGCCAACTCTAATGGGTACCTGGCTTTAGTTTAGGAAAGTAAAGACGGTCGGTTGTTGTAATAGCCATATGACACCCTGCTCGTTAACAGTTGGCCAAAGAAATAGATGACCTTAACATTATCCGCCCTGTAGATCGCAAGGTCTGAAAGGGGAACTTAACCTTTTGTAAATTTATTAATAAATATACCACATCTGATAGTAGGTATGGGAGAACACCGGAAATGCGAAAAAATTGACATGAAAAGTTGATCTCGCTCACATACCTATATATATATATATATATATATATATATATATATCATACCTAGACAGGAAGCGTCCATCTCTTAACATGACACAAATTTGTCCCTTCAAAAAAAGCTGAAACAAGGCGTTGTTTTGTAAAGTAGTTAGAAGAAGTAAAGTTGTTTTCGTCAAACCTAACCTATGTCTTTGTTTGAAGTTTTGAACTTTTACTGAACTATCTAGACTTGACACACACACGCACACTTTCACTTACGGACACATAAACTCGCGCACACAAAATCAAGTAATCGATGGAAATCATTGGAACATATCAACTCAGGGTTTGTATGGCGCCAAGCACTCAGTCATGGTGTATGCAGCTTCTACTTCGAGTGTCATGACCCAGTGCAGTGAGCTCAGACAGTTACTGATAGGAGTGCCTGGAAGAGTTGTCTGCACGTGACGTCATGTTGTAATGTTATGTTGGTTGAAAGCTAAATATTTAGTTTAACGTCGGTATCATTGTCCTATTCACTCAATGAGTCCTCAGTATATCTTCATCGACAGAATCATGGTACCATTACAATTATTTTGGAAAAAAAACTGAAAATAGTGTGTTGTCAATTCGCAAAAATATGATGATCCTGGCCTGGTATAAATTATAGAAACCATTTTCAAAAACTTAAATTCTGAAATGTCACAGAAGTACATTCTTCTGGAGAAAGTTCCAGACTAGATCAGACAGGTAGAAAATGTTATTTTCTTAAATCGATACTTCCTTTTGAAAAAAAAAAAAAAAAAAGAACATTGAAAAAAAAAAACTCACTTAAAAGTCTCTTTGCAGTCACTGTTGGGATACTTTTGTGTCGCCTACTAATCAAGGGCAGGCTACCCAAGACTAATGGAATTATGTCCTGCTAGAGTAGGATCCCTTGAAAGTGACATCTCAGCTGGCTTGAGACGGGGGCAGAGGGAAGTAGCAACGGGGAAGGGAATGATGGCGCATGAACGCTGGGATAATGGCCAGAGGAAATGAAAGAAGAGCAGCGGAAAATAGAAAAGACAGCTGGGAAAGTAAACAGAAGAAAAAAACAACAACTATTATTTTAAAAAAAGTACAAATAATGTCTTCGACTATTTTTCAGGAAACGTGGAATTAAAAAACTGTTCCAGATTTCAATGTTTGTACAACTCTGGCAATAAGATTGTCCTTGTATGTTTTAATGTACGTATTTATGTCTATCAGTTATGGCGGATAACTATAAGCTAAGTTTGGTTTATGTTTCATGTGTACAGGAAATAGAGAGTGTTGATAGTCTATGTGTTTACAAGTGTATTTATGGTCATTTTTCTGCACACTTGAACATTTCAGAATCAACTATCTAAGCTCTTAGTTTGGAGCTCAACACTAGATCTATATGGAGATAGTGTTAGAGGTTCGCCTTTTGGTACAACCCAAAAGTATTTGAAAACAAATGGGAAACTTACTCTGGGCTGTAAGGAGCTGATATGAAGCTGCACTTCCTAATCTTGAGATATTTAGTTGGCAACACATTTAACGATGCCTTTAAATAACTTCCTGGAATTTATGGTGGCCTAAGCAAACTATTGGCCACAATAAACACACTAAGACCCATTTTAAAATTATAATTACTTTTGTCTTGTTGTAAATCATTGTATTATATATTTTCTCTTGAAATCAAGCGTCAGCAGGAACACTGAGGCCCAGTTTCAGCAGCACATGTTATCAAAAACAGGTCATTTTTTTAAATAGTAGAAATATAGTTAACAATTACGATTTCAGAAACAGAAGCACTTGCCAACAACTGACTGAGAACCACTGATTTCCAGCACCGTGTTCCCTCCAATCTAATATTCATTAACAGATGGAATCATCGCCAGAAATAACTGAGAGATAAAGGGACATAATGACGTAGGAAATGATTTTTTGTGTGCTCTTATTCGATCCGAAGAAGCCAGCATTAAACAAACAAACTCAAACATTTTTAAAACTAGAAATAAAAATAATTGATGCTTAATGAATGCCTGACTGAATGAGCCATTTAACGTGGAAGCATGTCTCTCTGACAGGGGAAATGATTCATCAACATCAAGGATACATGCATTTAGAACTGAAAGAAAGTACACAATAATAGCACTAAATAGGTCATTACATTCCTAAGAAAATAAAAGGCTTCACTCTTAGCCATTTTAAATTTAATTAATGTAAAAGTTTTATTTATTAAATTAAATCCACGAGCCATTTTTAGTCAATGTTGGACATTTTGCTCTTTAATAAATACATAGATGTTAATTTATTTTTTTACATATATAGTCAAACATTTTAGTAAAATAGTACCACATTTTGTTTAATTTTTTTTTTTAATTTGTTTTTAAATGTCAATATTACTTTCGTCCTTTATTCTTCAGATACTTTAAAACTATATTTACACGGTGGTCATGGCCACATCCTTATAGGCTTGCCTATCCTGGGCGCCAACTGCAAAAAGCAGGATCCTAGCAATTGAATTGAGATGCTAAAGAAAGATTCTAGGTATCACCTACATTGACCTACACTGACCGCATCAAAAACACAGAGATAAGAAACAAGAGTAAAACCGGCAGATGATGACATACTAACATTCTCAAAAAAAAAAACGAAACTTATGGCCTCAGGGCACTCAAGGACCTTCCTTTAGGGAACAGGACCAGACATAGGAAGAAGAGGCAGACAAAGAAAGCGATCGGAAGACAATATAAAAGAATGGACAGGCCTTCCATGGAAAGAGATTCTTAACAAGGCAAAGGACAGAGAGGAATGGAGAAAGAGGGTCGACTAATCATGCGTGTTGCCCGAACTATCAAAAAGACTGAGTGATAAGTGATGGTGAAGTCCTAGAATTATCCTTTTATCCCTATGACAATCGACATCTTCCTATTTCTAAAACTAAATCAATTGAATTTTACTAAGTTGTATCTATGATTACAATTTCCTTCCTAGATGTCTTGGTTTCTTCTACAAGTGCCTTACGGGAGACTACCCGGTTTGTCCTTTCTTTTTTTTTTTTTTTATTTCAATGACAAAGTCTCCCGTTAGCTCAAGTTATGTGCCCCTGACAATCGCTTTCCTGGCGGGCAAGTGGAAGTTAAATGCAATGTTTTGTAAGTCGAGCTCTGTAAAGTCTGAGGACATCTTCAATCTCTGTACCAGACGTATACATCGAACAGTCTCACAACTCACAATTATATTCCTTAATCATTAGATTACATCTTTCTATAGCTTTATAATGCATCTTGAATGTTCATACCAATATTGCATGCTATTTTTATCTAAACATCTCGCACAGTGGCAATGGAGTCAGTACATTGCATCATGACATCTAGAAGTCTTATTAAGTAATATTCATTTTACATGTTGACATCTTCCAACATCACATAGAATGTCCAAATAACAGCGTAGGAAGTAATCATCTTTTTTTTAAAAGTAACGTCTGTATTTTATAAGATAAACTAAGATAAGATTACATCTTGACATTTTACAGTTTCACAAATGAAATAACTACATCTTACAGACTGACAGCGTTATTCCCCAACAAATGTTTTGAAATCTGGCATTCTCAAAGCTGAATCGCTACATCATATCTTTTCATCTGAACCACACAACAGAATCTCTACACGATATCTTTTCATCTGAACCACACAACAGAATCTCTACACGATATCTTTTCATCTGAACCACACAACAGAATCTCTACACGATATCTTTTCATCTGAACCACACAACAGAATCTCTACACGATATCTTTTCATCTGAACCACACAACAGAATCTCTACACGATATCTTTTCATCTGAACCACACAACAGAATCTCTACACGATATCTTTTCATCTGAACCAAACCAAACCTATGTTTGTATCTCACAACCAAACCAAAGAATCTCCTCCTCAAATCTTACCAACACAAAACTATGGAAATACCCCATCCTGACAACTCGCAGGCACGTCACCGCAATCTCAAGGTTCAATTTGTGTAACCTCTCAGTCACGAGTCGTAGCTCTAATTTCCACCTTACGGACCCGATACCCCAAGTACAAGCTGTCTAGAGCAATAAGTTAATTAAAACGTGAGCCCAGACTTGAGGGCGTTTTTTTTTGATACCCAACAAATCAATACAAACATTGAACCACTGTTTAGCCGACTAGTGTAGCCATAGAAACTGTCTAGTATGTAATTAAGTTACATTGAAACTAAACGACTGTTACATTAATGTATGTATATGTATATATTATATGCATCTATATATGTATAGTATTATCTTTTTTTCCAGTACTCTTTGCATTGTTTGCGTGAGGAACTTTTATGGAACTGAAAAACAAAGTGAAGTGTCTGATGACTTCACAGTTCTTTATGCAATCCCCGCTTTGTTTACAGTGTACCCTAAGCCTGTATGATATCTAAAGTTTTTATAATATATGGTGAAGTTTAAATGTGTTTGAATAGAATGGGGTCCATGCTTTTAATGATTCATGATTGGTTCTTAAATGTCTTAAGCTCCAAGATGTTGAATGTACATGAATTAATGTGAAATTCTTTGGGTGTAAACGCATCTATGATTTATGCCTTTTAAAGTACTAATATCTCTGGGTGCAAATGTCTATGATTTATGATTTCTAAAGTCCTCATATCTCTGGGTGTAAATGCGTTTTTGATGTAATTTAAAGAAGAAACTTAAATTTAAAAAAAAAAATGATGGTTCTGCTACTCGCAGTGGAGAGTGACCTAGTACAGTCATCACGTTAACGGACAGACTGTTGACCTTCTATTTAGTTTTTACAAGTTCAAATTGAATTAATGTCTAACGTGTAATTTCAGTGACACGGGAAATCGACAAAAGTCTAACAGTCGGACTTTAGTGGACAATTTAAAATTCAATAGTGACCACCCAGAGCTCCACTTCCACGCGTCCCCGCCTTCCAATTAAAACTGGGGAAAAACAGTTCCAGGACAGTAGATAATTACTTCGGATAGCCAATCAAATTAGTGAAATAGATTTTCAGAAAGTCTAGACAAACACAGTCTACATCCTGTCTTTTTTTTCCCCCATAATTTCCCTTTAAAGGTGAAACTTTTTAAAGTCAAACATTGAAGTCAAACATTGAAGTCAAACATTCATATAATGATATTTGGAATATCTGGATTCTGAGTGCCCACTATTCTTTGAATGTTGTTTGGTCGCTTTAAAGAGTTGTTTCTGACTTTGTAAACTAAAAATGATTCTTCTCGCATGACTAATTACATTTTGCTTTGTTGATAGTGAAGCCATGTTCTCTTGAACCTGTTCTTCCCAAGATTTTGTGGAACACGCATATTTCGTCTAGGTATGAAACAGTATCTTTTGTGTGATGAATTGTTCATTTGGAAGTATCACTTGCATTGACTAATGCAAATGGCAGGGAGTTGAATTGAAAAAGTTCAAATGGCAGGGAGTTGAATTGAAAAAGTTCAAATGGCAGAGAGTTGAATTGAAAAAGTTCAAATGGCAGGGAGTTGAATTGAAAAAGTTCAAATGGCAGGGAGTTGAATTGAAAAAGTTCAAATGGCAGGGAGTTGAATTGAAAAAGTTCAAATGGCAGGGAGTTGAATTGAAAAAGTTCAAATGGCAGGGAGTTGAATTGAAAAAGTTCAAATGGCAGGGAGTTGAATTGAAAAAGTTCAAATGGCAGGGAGTTGAATTGAAAAAGTTCAAATGGCAGAGAGTTGAATTGAAAAAGTTCAAATGGCAGGGAGTTGAATTGAAAAAGTTCAAATGGCAGGGAGTTGAATTGAAAAAGTTCAAATGGCAGGGAGTTGAATTGAAAAAGTTCAAATGGCAGAGAGTTGAATTGAAAAAGTTCAAATGGCAGGGAGTTGAATTGAAAAAGTTCAAATGGCAGGGAGTTGAATTGAAAAAGTTCAAATGGCAGGGAGTTGAATTGAAAAAGTTCAAATTTCAGGGAGTTGAATTGAAAAAGTTCAAATGGCAGGGAGTTGAATTGAAAAAGTTCAAATGGCAGGGAGTTGAATTGAAAAGTTCAAATGGCAAGGAGTTGAATTGAAAAAGTTCAAATGGCAGGGAGTTGAATTGAAAAAGTTCAAATGGCAGGGAGTTGAATTGAAAAAGTTCAAATGGCAGGGAGTTGAATTGAAAAAGTTCAAATGGCAGAGAGTTGAATTGAAAAAGTTCAAATGGCAGGGAGTTGAATTGAAAAAGTTCAAATGGCAGGGAGTTGAATTGAA
The DNA here is from genome assembly GCF_947242115.1 of Biomphalaria glabrata. Taxonomy (NCBI): domain Eukaryota; kingdom Metazoa; phylum Mollusca; class Gastropoda; family Planorbidae; genus Biomphalaria; species Biomphalaria glabrata. The sequence goes on from NC_074711.1 coordinate 53,517,996, forward strand.
AAAGTTCAAATGGCAGGGAGTTGAATTGAAAAAGTTCAAATGGCAGGGAGTTGAATTGAAAAAGTTCAAATGGCAGGGAGTTGAATTGAAAAGTTCAAATGGCAGGGAGTTGAATTGAAAAAGTTCAAATGGCAGGGAGTTGAATTGAAAAAGTTCAAATGGCAGGGAGTTGAATTGAAAAAGTTCAAATGGCAGAGAGTTGAATTGAAAAAGTTCAAATGGCAGGGAGTTGAATTGAAAAAGTTCAAATGGCAGAGAGTTGAATTGAAAAAGTTCAAATGGCAGGGAGTTGAATTGAAAAAGTTCAAATGGCAGGGAGTTGAATTGAAAAAGTTCAAATGGCAGGGAGTTGAATTGAAAAAGTTCAAATGGCAGGGAGTTGAATTGAAAAAGTTCAAATGGCAGGGAGTTGAATTGAAAAAGTTCAAATGGCAGGGAGTTGAATTGAAAAAGTTCAAATGGCAGGGAGTTGAATTGAAAAAGTTCAAATGGCAGGGAGTTGAATTGAAAAAGTTCAAATGGCAGGGAGTTGAATTGAAAAAGTTCAAATGGCAGGGAGTTGAATTGAAAAGTTCAAATGGCAGGGAGTTGAATTGAAAAAGTTCAAATGGCAGGGAGTTGAATTGAAAAAGTTCAAATGGCAGGGAGTTGAATTGAAAAAGTTCAAATGGCAGGGAGTTGAATTGAAAAATTTCAAATGGCAGAGAGTTGAATTGAAAAAGTTCAAATGGCAGGGAGTTGAATTGAAAAAGTTCAAATGGCAGGGAGTTGAATTGAAAAAGTTCAAATGGCAGGGAGTTGAATTGAAAAGTTCAAATGGCAGGGAGTTGAATTGAAAAAGTTCAAATGGCAGGGAGTTGAATTGAAAAAGTTCAAATGGCAGGGAGTTGAATTGAAAAAGTTCAAATGGCAGAGAGTTGAATTGAAAAAGTTCAAATGGCAGGGAGTTGAATTGAAAAAGTTCAAATGGCAGGGAGTTGAATTGAAAAAGTTCAAATGGCAGGGAGTTGAATTGAAAGAGTTCAAATGGCAGGGAGTTGAATTGAAAAAGTTCAAATGGCAGGGAGTTGAATTGAAAAAGTTCAAATGGCAGGGAGTTGAATTGAAAAAGTTCAAATGGCAGGGAGTTGAATTGAAAAAGTTCAAATGGCAGGGAGTAAAAGCTGTGTATGGTTTACGTTCTTCTTTCATTGGACTTTGGTAATAGCCATCAGTCTGCTATCAGGCGTCTCTCTCTCTCTCTCTCACACACACACACACACACATACACACACACACACACACACACACACATATATATATATACATACATACTTTCATACATACATACATACATACATACATACATACATACATATATTATAAAAAAAATTTAAAACAAGGACTAGTAGTATGTATAATTATATGCAGTGCTTTTTTGTGACGGTACTCATCGGTACGTCGTACCGGCACTTTTTTAAATTACTTTTCTTGTATTTTAACGTCTAATAAATCACTGAGTACCTGCACCTATTTTAAAACAACAACAACAGATTGTATGTATCTGTATAATGCACTCAATGATCTTTCCTACTATCAATCTCCCTAACATACATGCACCGTTTTAGATGTGGTGTATTTTTATTGATAAAAAAAAGGTTCACCTGACTACATAACTTATTTAAAAAAACAAAACGATTTGCTTTAAGAAAGCAAAATATAGCCGTTGCCCAGGTTTTTAAACTCTCTCAAACTCTCAATAGATTTTCTAGTTTTTGAGATCTGAGTGCAATGGTTGGACGGACACACACATTTAAAAACCTTTTTATCTCTTTGGGTGGGGGGGGGGGGGCTACTATGATCATCACAATGTCAAACACTGGTGACAATTGAGAGTCCAACTCTGAGGTATGAAGAGATGTTCACATTTTTTTAACATCTGTGACTTGTTTAGTACGTTTCCATACCGGCGTAAGTGGGAATAATAAGTTGGAGCTCATTTTGTTTATTACAGAAGATTGCAAGATTTTATTTAAGTTTGTGTTACGTGAATACATTGGATTGGTTATCTGGATTGATAGCTCAACAACTTGTTTGATTACAAAGCTTATATCCCCTCACTCTTTGTGTTTGTCTGTCTGTCTCTACACGTTATTTCTCTCACACCCAATCTTGAATTAATCTGAAATTTCGCACAATTGTTTCTTTTACCTGACAACACAACATTTAAAATTTAAAAATTACCAATAAATTAATTAACTATTGGTAATCAATTATTTTGTTTGGTATCTTGAACAAGGGAAAGAAATCGTGCTTGACAGTTGTGATGGTATAAGTTGAATTAGTCCCCTTAAGTACTCTAGAACCCTTGGAGAACATTTTTTATGCATGTAAAATAAGATCCTATAAACATTCATCAAGCTACCCCCTTCTTCCCTCCCCCTTTCCCAACTGATCCAGACAGGTGATAGGATCATAGCGCATTGAGAAAGTTAAAAGCTAAACAAAAACAAGTGGTAAAAATATTTCTAATGGCAGTTATTATGTTTGCATACATTGCATCTAGCACACCCATTCTTACATTAACTTGAAACTGTGCACAATTATTCATTGGCATAGACAAGACATGAATCAATAATGTGCACAATTATTCATTGGCATAGACAAGACATGAATCAATAAAAAAATTATTATTCATTGGCATAGACAAGACATGAATCAATAAAAAAAATAATAATTAACCCATTAGTCAAATAACTACTGATTATTATTTTTTTTTATACTAACAAGAAAGATTAATTCTTCAGTATTCACAGATACGGCTAAAGATGTAGGTTTCGTCCCCTTATTTAATTGAACACGTTATTTCTCTAATAACCATTCTAGGATCAAGTTGAAATTGTTTTAAAAAAATATTTATTGTACCTGACTAAACATGTAGAACAAAAAAACTAAAACAATTAATTAATTATTAGTAATATTTTTTGTTTGATATCGCAAAATGGAAATAACGTCTACATTATTGAGAGATATAGTTGTAAGAGCTGAGTTCTTTCTCTTAGATAAGCTTTGTTTTTATATATATATATTTATTTTTTTTACATTTTGCTTGTTACAATGAAAATCCAAATCCGCTCATTTCAATGTTATGATATTGAAACTATTACCACCATAAAATTAACACAAGAATAAAAAAAGAAATAACAAAAGGGAAATAGCTCACACCTCGACCCGCTATATTTACAGTACTATATGTATTGTCTTTGTATCAAACGTTTAATAAATCGATGAGACTTTAATCACTTGACCTCACTAGACCACATACACTGTGACCTCGGGGAACTAGCGCCCCATTGTTCCCCAGTAATGAGTTTGTTCAGCGGAGTATTTTGTTTTATCCCCTGGTTGTCGGCGCTGATATAAGATCTGGAGGATGATTGTAGGTCAAGGTCTTGTAAAAGTGCCGGTCAGTGCCAATGATCTTTCGAACATGATTGGATGTGTGTAAAGCTGGGTGGAAAGATGGGTATCGGCTAAGTAATCTGAACTAAATATTCTGGCAAGGGGGAGTGAATGAGGGCACCAGTATTTTGATGTAAAGGTTAAAGGTCAGCCCACTTGAGATTGTGTTCATCCTAGTGTACATCACACATGAGATCGTGTACATCACACATGAGATTGTGTACATTATAAAGTACATCACACATGAGATTGTGTATATCTTCATGTGTTGTAACAGTAATGTACGTTACGTTTTTCGCGACACTTCTCTTTAGGTGTGTGCATGAAATCGTTTCTAAAGAGTGTAGTTGAGGTAAAATGTATGGAACTCTAGTGAAACTTACAGCAAATGCTTTATCCTTTGAGAATGCATTCAGTTTTAAGAGAGACATAGAGAGAAACGGATAGCAAGAGAGAGTGGAAAAGAGACAGAGAGAAGAGAGAGAGAGAGAGAGAGAAGTGAGAGATAGAAAGAAAGGCAAAAAGAGAAGAAATAAAAATTTCTTGTTTTTTATTGAACATACCTACCACGATCTTCCAAAACTTGTCTGCCAGGGTCGACACTCGCCTCGGGCGCTTATCTTCGAAAGACCGGAAAAAAAAATACCATGAGAAAGAAAATAGAGCATGTGTACGACCAGAGATTGTGTAATTATCCTGTTTGTTAGTCCCACGAGAAGACACAAAGTTTGGAAGACTTGTCTACAGGAGGAAGAGACTTGGATGCCTTTGGGGAGATTGCTAGAAAATTGTCAAGGAAAAACATAGAAAAACTCAAAAACTATTTGAATGATAAAAACAACATTACTTTCAAGGGAGAGAACAAAATTGAAAACTGCAGAGTTTTGATGAGTTTGAGACTGGAGTATGAAGTATTTCGGACGGCATAGTGCCAAACAATAGTCTACATACAATCTTTATCAAAGTCATATAGTGTCTATTCAAAGGTTATATCAACTCACTTTGTCCTTTTGCCTGCGCCATTTTTATCTCAAACATTCTCTGATCAAGTTGAAACTTTACACAATTATTTATTGTACCTTTGAAACATTATCTATGCAAAAACCCAGGATAATCCGAATACATTGCTGGTAATTTATTATTTTGTTTCATACCAATAAAGGATATAAGTATTAGTTCGACCTTCAGACCTTGCGATCTATGGGGCAGATGATATAAAGGTCATCTGTTTCTGTGGCCAAAGATTAACGAGGGTGTCATCTGTCCAGCACAATGACCAACCGCCTTTAGTTTTCGTCAACTAATGTAAGGAACCCATTAGAAATTTTAAAAATCCCAGTCTTTACAAGGATTCGAACCCAGGGCCCCTCAGTTAGGAAGCCAAGCGCTTTACCAATCAGCCACTGCGCCTCAAGCAAAATTAATCCTTCATTATTAACAGATACTTATAAATATGTGAGTTTCTTTTGAATGACATAATTGTACACTTTATTTCTCCAAAAACTATTTCATTGACACAAGTATTTATTGTAATTAACAAAACATGAACCAACCGACAGATTTATATCGATCTTGAAAATGGCTTTGTTTAGGCTGAAGAAATATTTGCGTATTTTCTAGTCCACGGCAGTGGAAGAATTAGAGAGGATCAGACAGTCATCAGGGCCAACAACTAGGAAACAAAATTTAAAGTTTCATGAGCTCGGTTGTAGCGGTTTACTAATGACTAGCCGACCGGCGGCGTAGCATACGCCACTATTTTGCAGGACCGGCCTTAGGCCACTGCAACCTATGCGACCGCAGTGGGCCCCGCACTTTCGTATGACTCGCGCTAATTCAAGGTGTATAAATTATTAAATAGAACCATTTTATAACTTAAAACACATTTCCCGATACGATATGGTCCTTACAATATACCGGTACGGAAATATATAGACAAAAATTGTCATTTTGGGGTGTCATTCAATATGGAAAACGCCAATCCTACGCGCGATAAATAAAAACGGCATTATGCTTAGCCGTAATTATTTAATCTGGTGAAATTAGCTTCTCGCGCCACAAACTAATGAAGAATTACTTGAGGTCAACAATTCTCAAAGGTTGAAACATTTGGTATTGAGCGTGATCTATGTAGGAAACAGAATTATTATGATATACTGTATGACTTTGCTACACGCAAGGCTCGTAAAGTAATCCTGTACGTAGTAAAGAATGAATAAAATGCATAGACAGGGTTTGATAAATCCAAACGACAGTCCAGCGCGCAAACCTCACGACAAGGCAGCCATCCGTAGTGACCTGTGATTACTTCCCCCCCCCCCCCATCTCTTGTTTTTTCGTGGGGTGACTATCCGCAGAGATAAGAGAGTGATCTTTCCTTTACTTCTTTTTCTCGTCCAAACTCTTGAACGACGAAGAGGATTATATATATACTAGTCGACCGGCGGCGTAGCATACGCCGATATTTTGCAGGGCCAACTTTAGACCACTGTAACCTATGCGACCGCAGTGGGCCGGGCCCCGCAATTTTATAGGACCCGCGCTAATTTTAGGTGTATAAATTATTATATTAAACCATTTTATAACTTAAAACAGATTTCCCGCGGCCTACTGTCGATTTAACAGGAGGTCCTGGAAATCTCCTGAAATTGAGAAAATATACGAAAAAGTCCTGGAAATATCCGGAAATTATTACAATCCTGAAATTTACTGACGAAAATTGTCTTTTTTTTCGCTCTTAAATTACCTAGGATAACTCCCTTCGTCTTTCCATTGTGTTTAAACTCTTGAGCGTGCTCTGTCGCCTCGATAGTTAGGCCTACTATAGAATAGATTACTCCTCCCACCCACCCCTTTTTTAACGTGAGGTAGAAATAAAAACAAAAGAGTGATATTGCAACGGTCCTGCCCTGCTATGTTGTGACTACGTGTTCTCCCCCCCCCCCCTCTTGTTGTCTCGTGGACTATCCGCGGAGTGATCTTTCCTTTACTCCTTACTACTCGACAAAACTCTTGAGGGAAGAAGAGAATTATATAGATAGATAGATACATAGTAATTTATAAATCGGTGGAAAGGGGACATAAACATTCATTTTTTTTTGGTAGTTTAAATTTAAGACAACGAGTTGTCTTCTCCTTCTTCCACTATTCCGTAACAAATGTTTGGGCAGCAATGTTGAGTCTTTTACAACTTATGCACTCTTAGTTTTAAGCTGTTCTCAAAGGTTTGTGGGGTTATCTTATCTTATATATATACAGACGTTACTTCAAAAAAGAAGATGATTACGTCCTACGCGTCATGCATTCAGTCATGCGTATTAACCAATGACTTAAATTCTGCTAAGTCACTGGTTTTCCTGGCTAGCTCAGGCAACCCATTCCATGCTCTAATAGCACTAGGGAAGATGGAGTATTTGTACAAATTTGTCCTAGCATATGAGGTGAGTAAAAGGGCCTTTATCTTTTTGTCTTTCTGAGTATTTTATTTAATTTATATATATATATATATATATATATATATATATATAAATATATATATATATATCATGGGCGTAGCCAGGGGGGGGGTCTTGGGGTTCAACCCCCCCCCCCGAAATGAAATCCCCCCCCCCCCGAGGGGGGGGGATCGGAATTTAGTGACTGATTTTTTGCTTTGATTTTGTTTATTTTAGGTGAGATTTTAATACTAATCCATCACTTGCCCCAGCACAACCAAGGGGGTTTTGAGTTTAAAACCCCCTACCAGGGGGGTTCGAGTTTAAAAACCCTTACCAGGGGGGTTTGAGTTTGAAACCCCTACCAGAGGGATTCGAGTTTAAAAAACCTTACCAGGGGGTTTGAGTTTAAAACCCCCTACCAGGGGTTTTGAGTTTTAAACCCCCTACCTGGGGTTTTTGCAATTAACTCCCCCTCTTCTATAAAACAAAACAAAAAAAATGCAAACGAAAATCCCCTAATTCCAAGAGCACAGTTAAGGAAGATTTGATTTTAAAACCCCCTCTAAAATTTACGATAAACCCCCTCTTCAACAAAGAAAAAAGCTAATTACGCACTCAAAATGTTATGAGCGTAGCTAAATGGGTTTTGATTCAGTTTTAAGTTTAAATCCCACTTCAGCGGGGTTTGAAGGTAAAAAATACCTCTTTAATAATAAAAACAAAGCAAATTATACACTCAAAATGTTATGAGTGTAGTCAAAGGGGTTTAGAGTTTAAATTCCCCTCCAGTGGAGTTTGAAGCTAAAAAGTACCTCTTTAATATACATAAAAGCAAATTACTCACTCTAAAATCTATGAGCGTAGCCAAAGGGGTTTTGAGTTTAAACCCCCCGCCAGGGGGGTTTGAGGCTTAAAAATACATCTTCAGTGTAAGAAAAAAAAAACAAATTACGCACTCAAAATGCTATGAGCGTTGCCAAAAGGGGTTTTGAGTTTGAACCCCCATTCAGAGGAGTTTGATGCTAAAAATACCTCTTCAATATAAAAAAAAAGCAAATTACACACTAAAATTATTTGAGCGTAGCCAATCCAATCGGGGGTTTTGAGTTTAAACCCCTTTTCTACAGATGGCTTTTTTTAAAGTTTAAAACCCCTCCAGATGGTTTTGAGTTTAATATCCCCCTACAGAGCATTTTGAGGTGGAAAACCCCCAACAGATGATTTTGACGATAAAACTTCTCTTTTCGATATAAAATCTAAAGCAAACTACAGTCACTTAATTCCAAGAGCGTATTCAAGAGAGGTTACACATTTTTACCAGTGGCAGGGCTCCATTAATAAACTGCAGTGAATAGTCATCTGCCGAAATAAAAAAACAACAACACTAAATGTGGCTCAACAAAGATGGCTAAGACAGATTTTAGGAGTCAGTTATAGAGATCGGGTTTAAATCAAGGAAATCCTATGCCGAACTGGGAGTCGAACCCTTAGTAAGATTGTGAGAGAGCGACGCATGAGGTTTGTGGGACATGTTCTCCGACTAAATGAATTACGCATAATAAGAGTTGCAATGATATCCTAGTACAACTTGACGCCACTCATTTATGGAGGTCCTCATGGCAGGTGGGAAGAGGCTTCAGACATTACCAGTCACAGATTTTTATGGAAACAGCTTGACGGCAAATGCGCCGAACGGCGCGGGAGGGTCTAAGTCATTAAGAATAGCAAATTAGGTTTTTGAAATAAAACTTTTTAATAGCAGGAAAATGCAGTGTAGATACCTCAAAATATGTATTTTGTTGGCTTTCAATACCAGAAATAGTGCTTGGCGGCGGGGCTTCGCCCCGCGCTGGGGGAGCTCCTAGCGCTCCCCCAGACCCCATTGCTAGTTATGGCGGGAAATCTACAATTTTTCCACTAACTCATGGAAGAACCTATTCTAGGGCACAATAAACGTCTTCCGAAAGAATGAAGGGTCAGAATGTAATAAAGATTATGCACACACACACACACACACACACATAAATACATTTAAAAAAAATTTTGCGCCCGGGGGGGGGGAAATCCACCCCCCCAAACCCTCCCACCCCCCCGAAAAAAAATCCTGGCTACGCCCATGATATATATATATATATATATATATATATATATATATATATATATATATATATATATATATATATATATATGTAGGTCGCAGCAGGGGCTGCATTCCTCATTCATAAGTTTCAAAGTCGCAAGTAAACTTAATTTTTAGGGAGTAATAACAGATTTCCATTTGAATAATTACATAATATTGTATTAACAATTCTTCTCAAATACGATTAGCTTCTTCTTTATCTTATGACTTGCTTCGAATTAGATCCTCCCGCACCGTTCGCGGCATTGCGCGGCAAGCTGTCTTCATAGAAATCTTTCACTGGCAATGTCTGAAGCCTCTTCCTACCTGGTCTCTACTGCCCTATGCTCTGAAGTCCTCCATGAAAGTGTGGCGCCAAGGTATACGAGGACGTCCCTGATTGCGCTTTCGCTCTCCTCGTATTCCTCCATGTCATTGCATTTCTATAAATGCGTAATGTCGGATAACATGCCCCGCAAACTTTATAAATTACACACGTTACCATAAAAAAAAAGATTACCCCCTCCCCAAAAAAATAATAAAATGAAAATAATCACGTCATATAGCTTATGGAATTATAAAGTTCTTTCTATAATCAAACCATTAAACAAAGTTATAAACATGCATATATAAAAATGACATTGTTATATGAAAACAACAATGGACAGGAACCAGGCAATAAATACCCCCAAGCCACTTTTCCGCTTGCTGAGGTATCACTAGCTGTCCATTGTGAAGATCGCTTGGAGACACAAGACTTATAGCCTTATTTAAGAGCTGACTTTCTTGTACGAGCGACGTGGAATTAGAATCTACGGCTCGTTTGTTACTTGGTTAGAGGTTTCAATTTCGACATGAGCACAAAATGTGTACAGAATTAAATTACAGCCTTAACCTCTCGGAGTCGTCTGCTTGTGGCCAGCATTTTAAAGACAAAACAGGCCAAGTAAATCCTTTTTCAATGCGGCAGTTCTTCTAATATCAGATATTTCCCACACGGTCTGAGTTTATTTTGAAATCTGCTACGCATTAGTCCAACATTGAGTTATAATGTAGTTGAGCTATTTATCGCACTTAAACGTATATTCCACTAGAGAAGCAAAACGAACTTTTTTTTCAAATAGAATCTAGATATTTTCTTATTTTCCTGAAATTTATTTTATTCTTTTTTTTATTTTTGAAAGCTGAGATCAAGTAAAAAAATTATTTCAAAGTTTTAAAACGTATTTGAAAGTCACATAAACGTTGATCGTTTAGAGCGGATACAATTTTCCTATTTTTTTTTATAAATACCTCTATTCAAGTCAAAATTTATGGAACCAGGAACCTACATGGATGCTGATCTCAAAAACGGCTCAAACGATTTTCCTACAAATTTATCATTTGATATATATCGCCGAGTAAAGGTTACTAGCTTTTTTGGACACATGGGGAAAACTCTAGTTTGACCGTTATAATTTTTCAAAGTTAAAATTAAATTATTGTAGATTTGGCTAGAGAACTAGACTTAGATCTAGAGTTTTAAAAGGACTGTAGCGTTCTTGAATTTCCGAATGCATCAGTGGATTAAGGATTTTCTGATAGGGAGAGAACAAACTGTAATAATAAATGACTCTAAATTAACACCAATAACAGTAAACTCAGGTGTACCTCAAGGAACAGTCTTAAGTCCATTATTACACAAGATACAGAAATTTTACAAAGAAAATTAGATGAATTACAGAAATGGGAATAAATTGGAGCATTTCTTTCCATCCAGAAAAATGTCAGTTATTTAAAGTATAAAAAAAATAGAACAAATAAATTCCACTTATAAACACAGACTAAAAACGCAAAATACCTAGGTGTTATAATAAATGAAAAACTGTCATGGAATCCCCATATTGATGAAACTATTAAAAATCAAATAAAGCATTAAAGTCTTTTAAAAGAATTTCTACAAATCAAATAAGAACATAAAACTAAAATGTTATTTAACCTTGGTTAGGCCAATAATAGAATATGCATTCTCTGTTTATATATAAGAGTGGTCACATTACAACTTTAGAAGTGTTTCTCAAACTTCGGCAAAAACAAAAATTCACGTTGGTGGCCCTTCCCTTATCAACCAAGGGGTCTGGGGAAGCGCCGTAAGCTCCCCCAACATGGTCCGGTGCAGAGCCCCGAGCCAAGCGTCTTATTGCATTCTTAGTTGCCAGAAACGCATTCTCCCGATATCCAAAGCTCATTATTCATCCTATTAAAGAAAGGCAGGTCAAACTTAGTAAAATAATGTAACATGGGAAATGGCCGATACTAAAGTGTGAGTGACTATTGAGATACAAGTAGTTTAAGTATATCTTAATTACGCGTGTCTGTGGCAATATTATCTTCATGTTGATTGAGACCTCTTGTAGTAGGTCTGTTTGGGTCAAAATAAGACGTCAACAGAACGTTTGTTAAACGCTCTTAGGATATTCGACTATTTTGAACCGCGCAAAATGCTTTTAAAAACCTTTTGAATATTTTTTTTTACTTTTAAAAATTATAATGTAAATTTATAGGCCCTAAGCACATTGTAAATGTAACTGATGTGTTCCTTGAAAAGAGGGTCGCCGCCGAAAAATAAATCTTCAAAAAATAAAGCGAAATTCATATATAAGTTATTAATTTTGTTAAATCCTTTTTGTAACTTCGTTTTCTTACAGAAGTAGAGTACAAAGCTCTTAACAATCAAAAACGATCAGAAGATGCATTTAATATATGAAATTGTGATTTATAGTCCCAAAGTTATTTACACAATAGAAGAATTTCAGCTTCAGTAAAGGTTGGGGAAAAGCGACTACAAAAAAAAAATATTTAGTTGCAGAACTCATCTCAATTGTTACTCTTACACTTGAAAATTTCGTATAAATTCTAAATTTCCCAAAACATATTCTTTAAATAATTATTTTAAATTCATGCGCAATGACATAGACTCTTTCGCCATATTTAACTATTCTGTTTTAAAGCGTCATGTTTTCGTCTGGGCGGTAGAGTGGGAAAGATTGTCATGTAAGAGTCCTCTCTCCGTTTTATAATTTTTGATTACAAAAGATCTACATCTATCGCCCCTACCACCTGGTAAAGCCCTCTTTCATTGTATATTTACTAATGATTTAATTTGAGCTTAGAGTGTGTTGTGACAAGATACAAATGGGTTCCAATATCAATAAGTAGCTTATAGTATAAAGATACTCAACTAATTTTGTTCACACACTATGATTTCTGCTTAAAAAAATGGACCGTCCCCCCCCCCCTCAAAAGTCTGGAGTGGGGAGAACAGAGAATGTGATATCATATATAGATATGTCTATGAAACCTGACTAGTAATGTTACCATGTGACTTGATATTATGTGTAGGCATGTCTGCTTAGGGTGTCTGGACATTTTAACATTTAATGTTGTTCTTTTCCTACACATGCCTATGTTATTAAAGCAGACACACCTCTGAACTAATTGCTCTACTCAAGTCTTGTGTGTTCTCCATTGTCAACTAATCCTTTTACGTTGTAAATGGCTGACCGAAGGAATATTATTTTCAATTACAATGTGAAAATTACTTGATTTTTTTTTTTGTTTGCTTCAGCGACACGATTTCCTAAAAGTTTCCTTTTTACATTGAAATAATTTGCATTTTGAACGTTTGTCATCAAGTCATTTTTAAACAGACTTGTTTTGTTCCCATGCATGTTGGCAATTTAAATTCTAATAAATCAATCAATCAATCTCTCTCTCTCTCTCTCTCTCTCTCTATCTCTCTCTCTCTTTAACTTCAATCAATCTTTAACTCTTTAACTTGGTGTTTCTTTCTTTCTAATTCTCTCTCTCTCTCTCTCTTTCTTTAACTTTTGATTACATTGTTTTTCTCTCTAATTCTCATTCCATCTAATTCTCTCTCTTCCTCTCTCTTATTAAACTTCCAGTTAATTTTCTCTCTCTATCTCTGACTCTTTAACTTGGTGTTTCTTTCTTTCTAATTCTCACTTTCTTTCTGTCAATTTTGATTACAATGCTTTTCTCTCATTAATTATCTCTCCACCTCTATTTCTCTCCCTTACAGGCTTACTCTTATTCACGCTCTCTAATCTCTAATTCTATCTCTTCCTATAATTCTCTATCTATCGCTCTAATTCTTTATCTCTGTTGCAGAGCAAAAAACGACGAAAGATATGTCTTACATGACAGGTCAAATCTGCTTAAGCATTTCTAATGAGCAGCCTGGACAAAAGACTTTGTAGACTTCATTAGTGAGAATGCAAGAACAATGATGACCTGCATTCTTTATATTTATATTTTCTGTTTCTCTGACGTCACTTCCCTGTGGTATAACCTCGTTCCTGACTTCTCACGAAGGCTCCGATCACACTGCTCTATATAATCAAAAGTTATCATCAGCCCCTCCCCAACACCCTCCCAATAATGATGAATTATCTAGGTGTAATAATAAAGGGAAAGTTATCATTGGTGAAATTATTTTATAAATCAAAGAAAGCATTAAGATTTATTAACCTTAACTCTAACCCTAACCCTAACCTTAAGCCAAAATTAGAATATGCATTCTCTGTTTGGGAGCTCTCAAATCAAAAAAACATACAGAAAACACTGTGACTGAGCCATAATTTACAAACACAAAACCTAATAACACACTCAGAAAGACACAAAGTTAAGGCACTTTTCTTATTCCATATGTTTGCACAAATTCTTGCAAATGCTCCTTCTTTCCCAGTGCTGCTGGAGAATGGATTGGGTTGCCTGGATCCGCCAAGAAAACCAACGACTAAATAGAGTTTAAGTTACTGATTGACATGCATGACTATATTGACACATCAAATGCCCAGACGTAATTGTCTTCTTCTTATAAGATAAGAGCCTCCACAAGATTTCATAAAGAGATTTCATAAACATTAAATGGAGGTTTTATCGTCAAAAGCATTATGGAACATAAGACATCACATCAGGGCAAGGAAAGGTTATGGGGTAAGCATACAGGACATTAAAATTATATCTGTTATGTATGTATGTATGTATGTATGTATGTATGTATGTATGTATGTATGTATGTATGTATGTATGTATGTATGTATGTATGTATGTATGTATGTATGTATGTATGTATGTATGTATGTATGTATGTATGTATGTATGTATGTGCCGGGTATGTATGTATGTACCGGGTATGTATGTATGTATGTATGTACCGGGTATGTATGTATGTATGTACACATATAAGGCTTACCACACAGAAAACACATACCACACAGGCACACACACCCACATTTTTTTTCTCTTGAATTTTTCCATTCTGAAAGTGTGTATCCCCTTAAGATGTATTTGTACGTGTGTGTGCATGTGCGTGCATGGGTGCATGCTGCAAGCCATTGGAATGCTAATCAGTCTGGCCGATTGGCCAGATGTAAACAAATTGGCTATCCATACGGCTCTCTTTTTTCCTCGAGCTGGTTTGTTTTATTTTAATTATAATTCTCTATTAGATTCATTTCGGATTTGTTCCTGTAACGATCAAGTTTTTTTTTTAAAGTATATATTATTTATCTTCAGGGAGCAAACTGGTACATAATATATGGAATCGATTGAACTTTCCAGGTCTGGTTTAGTTTGGGGGGGGGGGGGGTGTTTTCATGGGTGTGGGTGGCTGAGTGTCAAGAACCGCTTGAATACCTATCAAGGGAGCTCGAATCCCGACTAGATCTGAGCTGTATTTGTAGACTGCCTAGAGGCAGCAGGTCAAGCCTAACAGATACCCACTCACCGCATAAGTTCACAAGATAGATTGGACCATATAGCGCACGGAGCAAGATGGAATGTAGAAGATGTGCTATAAAATATAATTCAACAAAATAAAATATTATTAAGCAGTGGTTACAATTATAAGGCTTGAAAGAGATGGAATACATTGTTTATGGTCCTTAATATTTTAGCGCCCCGACAGTGGCGTAGCTAGGAAGAGGGGTCCAAATTTGAAATTCCTCCGGACTCCCACTTGAGGGTCCCCATATGAGTGTCCGAAATTGTTTTTTTTTTACATTAAATATTATCCCATTATCTCATATCATGATCTCGAATGTCAAAATGCAGGGGACCCTAAGGAGGTCAATCCCCCCGAGCCTCCAAATATCTAGCTACATCCGAAAACCTATGTGTTTACAATAACTAATTCCAAAATAATAAATTATTATCTGTGAAACTATTAATTTTTTATTAATCCTTTATTGGCCCCCGGGGGGGGGGGGGGGTATTATATAAATTTCCGTAGCATGTGTCATGGGCGTTCAATAAAATCTTTTGCGGCTTCCTTATGCACGTTCTGCAGAATGTTCAGGGTCAGAAAGGCACCGCGTCAAGGGCTGGATGTGGTCCGCGGGCCGTAGTTCGGGCATCATTGATTTAAGACTTCCGGCAGTTCAATAAAATATCTCCCGTGAATGAATGATTTATTTACTTAAATTACTTCCCTCTACCTCTAGTGCACTAGCTACTTAAAAGCTGACTGGCGGAAATATAGTTATAAAAAGTTCCCCTTTCAGACCTTGCGATCTATAGGGCAGATGGTGTAAAGACCATCTGTTTCTGTGGTTCACGGTTAACGAGGGTGTCATATGACCAGCACAACGGCTAACCGCCTTTACTTTTACCCAACTAATATAAGGTACCCATTAATTAAAGCGGGATGGACTCATAGGCGCCGAAATATCCCGAAATAAAAAATCCCAGTTTTACCAGGATTTGAAACCAGGACCCCCGGCTCTGAAACCCTACAGAATTATAATAATCTTTACAAAAAAAAAAAGGCTACAATAGCAAATAAAAAATGTGATTTTGATCTCCGCCGTTTTATTGGACATTAACGCGTTGAGTAATAGACAAAGCACGTAACCAGAATTCACCATACTTACACGTCGGAAGAAGTCCACCTTAAATATGGACCGGTCATACTACTTCCATTAAAATTTTGTCTGGGAAAGTGGGCTGCGTTCTTCCTCTACGACATTTGCAAAAAGAATTTAAACCAAGGGATCAATTTTGACGTGTCACTTCTATCACGTGACTTTAGAGTCGAGGCAGTTAACAATATCACTGTTGTATTCCTGGGGGGGGGGGGGGGGTCTTCACAAGAAGCCCATGCAGGACATAACGTAATACGCCAGACTAGAAAGTACTGACAGTAAAATGACATGGACAGACAGACAGATGAATGAATGAATGTATAAATAGATAAACAGACAGACAGACAGACAGATGAATGAATGGATGTATAAATAGATAAACAGACAGACAGACAGACAGACAGACAGACAGATAGATAGATAGATAGATAGATAGATAGATAGATAGATAGATAGATAGATAGATAGATAGATAGATAGATAGATAGATAGATAGATAGATAGATAGATAGATAGATAGATAGATCAAATAATAAAATAAATCAAACATTCATATTTTGTCAATAAAAGTAAAAATTTAAAAAAAATGACCACTCTGGGAATCGGATCCAAGACATTCGGCGTTATTAGCGTGATATGTCGACTTTGGGGTCGGATTTAGGTATATAGAGGCCCCGGGGTAGTGTTGCCAGATGTAAAATTTAAAGTAAGGTATTGTTGTTAAAAATGCGAATTATACAATTTAAAAAAAAAGTAAAGTTTCAGCCTGAAACGTCGATATATATAGATTTTTTTTTTTTTTTTTTTTTTGCGGAGGCCCCTTTCTTGTGGATGCTCCTGGGCTATAGCGCCGCATGTCATCCTTTAAATCCTTCCCTGATCGACTTTCTATAAAGCCTTCTACAATGTACGAAATATTTGGTTGAAATAAATTTTTCAGTTTGTTTTATTTCATTGAAAAGATTTGATTGAATACAATTTACTTGCACGATTTTAATTAATTGTATGATTTAGACTACTATAATGATTTGATTGATTAAACTAATTTAAATTGATAAATGACCTTAATGGTTTAAATGATTAGAATGATTTTAAAAATTGATTGATTTGAATGAGTCCAATGAGTTGACGATCTTTCACGTTTAGCATTCTGTCTCACGCATGCTCACTCCATCAATTATGTTGGCTATTCTATCTCTCACAATTAGCCTAGGCTACTCACCTGCTTGACCTTCTTTCATCTTTCTTTCTCAGAAGAAAGTGTCAGCTAATAGTAGATCTAGGAATAAAAAAAAAGAAAAACACTTTAAATATACCTATTTTTACACAAAAAGACAATACTTATACAACTTAAAGAGCATTTTTTTTTCTTAATAACAAATGGATTTAGATTAAAAAGCAATCGAACATTTTCTATCTTGTCTCCACCCTTCCACACGAATGCATAGATCTACTATATAGACTATTTTTTTTTTATAGACTATTAGACTACACATTTTAGGCCATATATTCCAATTATAGGCAATTAGATCTAGACTTTTCCTGAACATTAATTCATGAAAGTCTTAAATCAATCATACATTGCATATACTATATACACATGGCCCATGATACATTGGATACGAAAGTGATAGTCCTTTCAAGAACGCGATAATCCTTTCAAAATCGATGTTGGATCTAGATTTAGACCACATTCTCCAGCCAAATTTATTATTATTTTTTTTTTTTTGTACGGTACTTTGAAAATTATAACAGTACGGTCAAACTAGAGTTTTCCCCTTTCGGCCAACGAGCTAATAATTCTTTTTCTCAGCAATATACATCATTTGTTACATTTCTAGGGAAACCATTTGAGTCGTTTTTTGAGATCCTTGTCCCTGTTACACCATGATCCAGACTCCAGGTTCCATGAAGTATTTTAAAATAGCCGAATAGTTTTCATTGGGGAAAGAGAGGTAACTCAGTGAAAAAAAAGTACGTCTCAGAAAAATACCAAGTAGTTCCTCTTGCTAATCGTCAAAACTTTCTTCAAATACTATATTCTTAGAAGATATATTGTAGATTGATTCTAGTAAAAACATATGTTGAACACATCTAACATGAAATGACTGCTAAATAAAGTTGTACAGATAAACTACATTTCATCATTTTTACATTTTAATTAAGCTTTCGAAAAATTGTAGGGGCCTTCACAAAAATCCTGCCCCGCGGCCTCCACATATTTAAATCTGGGCCTTTGGAGAGTCCAGAGCTAGATAACCTGACTAAGAGATCTTAGAACAATGTTCCATCTAGTATAGACCAAAATCGATCACAATGCGGTTGGGTGGTGTATTATCTTATTTAAGCTACTATGAGTCTAAATTTCACTATTATATAGGACTATATCATCATTGCCTAGATCTAGAATCAACAGAAAACATACAAATTAGTAGATCTAAATAGAGAACAAAAAGGGTACTAAGATCTATAATCTATAGATTTAAGATTATATATAGACTAGATCTAAATGTCTCAGATCTTATTAAACATTAAACTATGGAACTTTACAAACATATACATTACATATTAACCAAGTTTTCTCACTGACCTAACAAAAATAATATACACAGCGGAAATAATCTTTTTATAGAAAGTTTAAGAACATATTGTACAATATGGCGACGAAAACAAGCATGTCAATGAAAGCGAAAGTTAAAACTACATTTACAAAGCCTCCAACGAAAAAGTAAAAGCAAGATAATAGAAAAGTTTGACTCTCAAAGCTTCTAGATCTATATATTTACTTTCCTTTTTTTTTTAAGTCTCCATGAGAACATAATCTTAACTAGATCTAGATCCATCTATCTAGGACTGACTCACTCAACTCACTGATGACGATGTGATTGTCACGGTGATGAATGATTGTGAGTGGAGTAACTAGCCTACTCCATCCAGATCTAACTCAGTAACTGACACTTGAAACCTCAGCTCTGTCACTAGTGTCACCTGGACTCTGACACTCAGACTGGTGACTTTTTTTTATTAGACTTACCATTTCAATTTCTAAGACTAATAATTTGTATTCTAAATCAAGGAAGATGATAGATCTAGAATCTAGAGTAGACTAGACTCTAGTGACTAGTCTGGATCTACCTGACCTAGTCCGAGATAGAGGAGAGCTATCACACATTCAACTTTCATTCAAGACCAGTCACACTCTTGTGATTGGATTATCATGTAGATTCTTTAGAATCTAAGGTATTATTTTATGAGACTAGAAACGCTAAATCAGGTTTCTCTTATATTTTAAAATAATTAAAAATATGCAGAAAAAAATGCAGATTACAAATATGTAATATTGTAGCAATGTTACAATTTCCGCCGACACGCCCCTTTTTTTTTCGCCAAAAAAGTGTTTAGTTTTTTTTCCGGCAAATTATTATACGTCTCAAAGGCGCATTTTGTTAATCCACTTAATGAATACTTCTTTGTAAGAGAGTTATAGTTTTTGATGTAACAATAAAAATGCGATCTGGAATCGATTTTGGCTTAGCCATGTGGAGAAAAAGGTCATTAATTTATTAATTGAAAATTACGTTAAATTTTCATGTGTACAGTTTAAAAATGTCGGGATTCCCACGCATTTTTTTTATATAGAATTGTAGTGCATTTTTTGCGCTAAATTACCGTGGTATTGGTTCTTTATTACGTGGAGCACTTTAATTACAATAAATTTTTTAGTCCATGAGTGAAGCCTTGACAATACACTCGTAATTTTAGGGTAGCCATTTTGAAAAGCCACCGACAAAAGCGTGGTCACGTGACTTCTTTGGCACACTTTGATTGGCTATGATCAAAGTTTTTGGCACGAAAAACTTTGGTTGTGAGATTCACAAGACTTTCTAAATATTATATTAACATATATGATCTATTTAGTCTAAGTTCTAGTCATTCTAGATCTGATCAGTAGTCAGTAGATCATTATCTACTGATCAGGTCTACTAGTAATATTACTAATAGTGATACCATCTCGATCTCTTTTGTTTATATTTTTAGGTCTACCTACTGTAGGCTACTTTTGCATTACCTAACTTAACTAACTACTAAACTAGTTAAACTTAAACTAGTCGAGTTCTGGATCTAGACCTAATCTAATGTAGACTTGATTCTATATAAAAAAAAAAAAAAACATCAACTATCTTAATAATCTTATAATTAATAATATTTATCAATCTTAGTTTCTAGATCCAGTTGTTTTATTGTTATTGAGTTTACTTTTAAGTCTAAGTCTTAGTAGTTAATTTAATAATTAATTCATCAACCGTATCACATTTTTTTTACTTAGTTGACTCAAAATTAGTAACAAATATAATAAAATATCTAAATCTAATTATAAGTCAGCCTGAAAGGAAAAAATGCCTAAGCACACACGAGCCAAAATAAACCAAAATTCTATTATCCATAAGCATCTTACAGAGTTGTACAATGATCTGCCTAGTCCTGGATCGGGTGATTCAAGTCGATTATGTCTAAATGGTCATGTGTTATATATTTACCTCCAAAATAGTTCTTCTACTATTACTGCAGAAGCAATAAGTTCCAGATTTGGACTACAAATAAAATCCCAAAAAGTGGACCATTTAATTGGCTTAATGCAAAAATTGAAGAAAAAGATTGGTAAGAATTTACCTCAGTTTAAAGAACTATGTAATAAAGTATTTGCTCATGTACCAACTGCAACTGTTCCTGAACCAACACTGACAAGTAAACCAGCTGTTGAACTATGTGCTACAGAAGAACCATTAACTTCTACTTTATCATTAAGTTCAACTGATGCCAAACCTGATGAGCTGATTATAAGTGGACAACATTCTAAGGAAACTGTTACGGATTCATTTGTTCTGTCATCTGAATTAATTTATGAAACTGATGATAAACAGAATTATAACCTGAGACAAGAGGAATGTACTCCTAGGAAGAAGAAATTAAAAAAAAAGAATTTCTTATTTGTCGCAGTCCAGGATTAAAGATAAAGAGCAATACAAAAAAAATCTTGCTGGCTATAAAGCCAAAGTGAAGCATTTACCAAACTTAGAGTGTTGAAGCAATCTATAAAGAGGAAGAACTCAACAATTACTCTACTCAGGCAAGAACTGAAAAATGCCAAGAGACTATCTGGAAAGGATGCTTATTTAAAAATGAAAAGTTTGTATACCAGAGAAAGACAAAAAACTAGAGAATTGTTGAGCGAATCCAAAGATACTTCATATCTACTAAAACAACTGGAAGAGAAGAATGAAAGAATTTGACAACTGGAACATGACTATTTACTTTTAGAGGAAAAATGTAATGAAGAAAAACAACTCATTGCCAAGAAAGACAAAAAAACCTACAGCAGTGCGATGCGCCTTCTTGTTTATGAGGCTATAGATAGTGAAGTTTCAACAGGTTACATTCCTACTATTATTGCAAATTATGCTAAGCTTATGGGAATCACAGCTGGCTCTATACCTCAGAGGAGTTCTGCAGAGGAAATGGAGAGAGAATTAGGTGTGATTGCACAATATCAAGCAGCAGATGTAGCAATGTCAACACAAAACTTAACCCTTGGATTTGATGCCACTACACAGGAAGATGTTCATGTCAACGCCATTCATATTACAACAAAAAATGATTGTTATGTTCTTGCACTGGATGCGTTAAGTGGTGGGACGGCAGAAGATTACGAGCAGCATATTACTTCCGCAGTTGATGACTTAGCACACCTCTACGCTGACTACAAGAAGCTAGATTATGAATCCTGTAGAGAGACAATAATTAATAACATCTCAAACACAATGAGTGATCGGGCAGCAGTCAACCATGCGACAATAAGAAGAGTGTGTGATATATGGCAGAAACCTTTGAATGAGCTGAAATGTAATCTTCACCCCCTGGACACTATTGCAAGTAGATGCAAAGCTGAATTAAAAACATTGGAGACTAAGAAAGGATATTTATATGGGAAAGAATGTATGGCAGCAAATTTAGTTCTACAAATTAATAAACTGCGCTTCATCAACAGTAAAGGAGACCCAAAAGGATTTGTGTGTTTTCTGATTAAAAATAATTTACCTAAAGGACTTATACCTCGCTATAGAGGCAAGAGATTGCACATTTTATTTCATATTTGTGGATTATTCATACACCATTACACCATCCTGTTAGATTTTCTAAGAAATTACAGTCTCGCCTGTGGAGGATTACAATCAGCTGTAGAAAAAGATTTTTGTGATGAGACAGCAAAAAAACAAATGTGTGCCTTAGGAATGGTAGGTAAACTTCTAACAGCCCCATGGTTAAAGCTATTTTACATCCCAAAAACAGAAAGGATGGCTTATTTTAAAGCAATAGAATTCATCAAAGATGCCCTGGAGCGTATTAAGAAATCTGTTGCTCATCCTTTGTTGTTATTTTCCATGAAGCTAGACTTTTTCAACAATGCTATGGATGCTGAGGATCCTGTTTGGAATTCATTGATTGTGTTTTCACCTAAAGATGAGGAACTTGAAAATATGTTGAAATTGTGTTTAATTGGAGTGGCAGAAGTTATTGAAAAACAATATGTGAATTTATTTGATATTATTCCAAATGAGGACATTGAAAATCAAACTGAGACTTGTAGACCACACAATATGGATAGTGAGGAATTGATGGGAATGTTTAGTGCAGCAAAGGCAAAATCTCAGAATGCCACTATGTGTTTTATTTCTTCTAAAATTTGTGCTAAAAAAAACAAAACAATGAAGTACTTATATTCTATGACGGATACAGACAGAGATAGCATTATATCATGGGCCATTGGAGCTGCACGTAGTAAGAGGAAAGGAAACAGATTCAAAAATTCGGAACTTCTAAAGGAGATGCAACGCAGGTCAGAAGAAAAGAAACAAAAAAAAGAGGATAAAAAAAGGAAGGATGTTGAGAAAATGTTGAAAAATATTGCATTAAATAAACAAGTAATCAAAGCAACATTTCCTGAGATGACTGATACATCTGTGGATCAAATTTATGATTTACTTGCTGGCAAAGCATCTGGCAGACGTAAATGTCATACATGGCATGACAATGTGACAATGGACCTGTCATTTACTTAGGAAGGATAGAACGCCTGAAAAAAAATGATCCTGAAAAATATGTTGTGGCTTATTGGAAAGAGGGAGATGATGATAGCTTAGCAGAAGACTATGATATTTCCAAACTCTCACTAGCATGTGATGTTGTTTTTAAGGACCTAATAATGTCTTAAATGTAAATACTTGTAAATACTTTAAAAATACTGAAATATTACCAGTGCCACCAGCGCTTTGTATATATATTCTCAATTTTAAGTTTATATTTAAATTATTTTTTTATTTATGAATATGTGCCAAGGTCACATTTAAATTTTGAAAAATTATTTTACCTAATTGATTCCAACTAATAATGTTTACATGTAATTATTGGCACTTTTTTGTTTAAATTAGTGGGTCTTATCAAACATCATTAAACTAAGAATAAAAAAAAAAATTCATGCACTGAAATTCTGATTCTAAAGTAATAAAAATAGTTTAAAATGAAAGATTGATGTCATATAATTCTATAAAGAACATGTTTAAAAAGTCTTAAAATTTGAATAAAAAAAATTAAATAGTAAGAAAGATATGCATGCTTTAATAACAGAATATCAAAATCGGAAACCAAAAATACAAAGATAAAGAAGGACAAAAAATTAATTTAAACAAAAAATCATAACTTCTCTTCTATTTGAAATAAAAACATTTTTTTTTTGGTTTAATTAACTGGAGAACAAGCTCTTTTCAATAATATCAATTTTTATTATCAATTATAAAACAATATAAACATAAAAAAATATTTTGTCGCAGTATTTACGTCTAAAAAGTGTATTATTTAAAGGAATTTTTAAAAAATAATAATAATTAAAACATAAAAGAATTTATTTACAATAAATAGATATTAATTTTATGCACACTCTAAGCTTTAATTTGATATATAATGTTAGTCTACAAGTAGAAAACTTGCGTAAATGTACGCGTTTTTCTTTTTCGTATCATTTTTGTCACAACGTTGCATTAACCTTAAAGTAAAGCCAAAACGCGTTTAAAAAAATCATTTTTTTTTTATTTACCGTAGGTCCTACAACAATAATGTATATATCATTAGAATGCTCTTATCATGTGCTTTAATGGTATATTAATTAATTTAAAAAAAAAATTGTTTTTTAATTTTGTAACATCCCTAAATATTGTAATTTGATTTCCTCGGAGATAAATAGTTTTTAAAATATACATTTTTAAGTTTTATTTCTTATTACCATACATTGTCATTGGAAATACGCCATTTTGGTTTTAAGGCTTAATACTAGACTATCTCCCTTGAATTACTTGCCAACATTTTTCTGTTGCTGTTTTGTCTTTCTTTCTAGCAGCTATTGGATCTAATATTAAAATTCATTTAAAATGATAGCATAAGAACAAAAAAACTCTCTTAAAAGTTATTGAAAAAAATGAAGAAACAACTTCATCAATTTATTATTAACATTTTTTTAGACCTTCATTTCAGTAAATACACTTAAAAATGCATAAGTTGACAGCATAAGAACAGAAATCTCTTTTTAAAAAGTTATTGAAAAAAGAAGAAACATTAAAAACAACATGGTGGTCAGTAAAGGTATCTGGGCATCTAAACTATTACCGAATCTAAAACAAAATGTTTTACATCTGTGATGTTTCGGATGTTCCTTCTATCACTTCTGAGTTAAAGATAATTTACTACCTCTATTCTATATAAATTTAGAGTCGCAGGACGACATGGGGGTAGCAGGCAGGGTATGATACCAAGAGAAATCCGAAAGACAGTCAATATAGACAATATAGTATTATATACTATAGCGCTACTTTCATACTTATAACATGCTCAGGGCGCTGTGGACCAGTGAGGGTGAGGGGGTATCTGGGAGAAGGTTTTCTGTGCTACCTTTAGGCGGTCAGTAAACACAACTCTGCTTGAGTCGGGTGTCGAACCTCGAGCCCCCATCATAGGTAGCCAGGACAAGCCAAGCTCAAGCGTACTTAGCCTCTCGACCACAACAAGACAGTACTCATATGAACTTTGCACATAAATATAACCCATGTTATGGACATGTGATGAGAAGCCTTGGTGGACCAGAGACAGAGTGTGTTCAGTTCATTACAGGAGCGAGGAGATTGGGACTGTTATTGGGCCTGGTGGAGTCCTCGAGTCCAGGATGAGATATAGAGACTGTAGAGTTTAGTACAGCACTACAGTGATGTACAGTTGTTAGGACACAAGACTCTTCAAAATAATAATACACTCTCAGGTTTTATTCCAGCAATACTTTAATATTATAACAATTTATGTAAACATCAGCATTTCATCTCTCTTCCTGTCATTTTCTCCCGGCTTCCTCTTTTTACATCCCTTCCATTCATTACACAAATTTGCACCATTATTCATGCACACTGTGCTGCGCTACGACCGTAACAACAGTGTAACATTTGTAATAGTTTATATTGTGTTGCCAATTGTGTCATATTGACTATTTTTATTTACTATATAAAGTAAAACTCTTGTTGTCAAGTTCTTGAGTTTACCTATTACTATTGTTTAGAGCCCACCACTTGCTCGGGCGCCTCTGAAAAATGGTTCCATGGTAGGGATATTCTAAATTATTTTGAAGAAAAAGCAAGGAAATCTAAATCCAGTCCATTCTAGATTCAGATTTGTAGACTAAGATCTCTAGCCTATATATATCTATTCTTATTCTGTCTAGACCTTGTATCTTTAATCATAATGTCTTTATCACTACTAGTCTAGAATCTTGAATACTCTAGACATAGATGAGATAGATTCTAGATCTCTCTATATTATAAACATATTATACCATAATCTATATTATATTATACAATGTATCTACTCAATCTAGATAATCCTAGCTCTACATATCTAGACTTGACAAATTAAATACAAAAACATATTAACTGATAGTCAGTTCCTCTCTCTTCACTGTTATTGAACTGTGGGCTCAGAAAGAGAAAACTAAAATAATTCTTAACATTGTATTCCACTTTGAAATTAGAGTAAAAAGAGAAAAAAAAAAACAAATGCAAAAACTGACTTGGACTTTCTTCAACGTATTCGGCTCATCTGAACATTCTAATGATGTCAATAATCAAAAAGAGAAGTAATTTCTTTTCGACTCGTTTACCTGGTACACTTTTAAGCACAGTATTCGACCTTTTGCTCTTAACATTGGCTGCAGCTATGACTTTACACACATGTTCTAATACTGTAGTTGTATGTATAAGATGCTTTGACATTGTTGAACTTACCGCACATTTTTATTTATATTGAGATAAAGCTTGTTTGTAACTTTCTGTTTTGATTATTTCTATGCAGCAAAAAGGAGAATAAAGACGCAGTTAAAATGACACCAAGCTCCAGAAGCTCACTTCTTATGTTGACATCACAACTGGTCAGCATAGGAAGGTTTAATGAGGGTCTTCCTTCTTTTATCACAAGAGGTCTTGATGCTGAGCAAATCTGGCAGCAGTTAGAGCTTCGGAATGACCACAATCTTTCGCTGCCAGCAATGACCAAAGAATTGGTCAAAATCACCACTCACACACATAAAAGTCACAAAAGGAAATCAAAAAAGAGAGAAGAGCTTGAGGAATCGGTGGAAGATAATGAACATTTAGACAACAGTGACTCTGACTTTAGTGATGACGAGGAGGGTATTTTAAAGTCTATTAAAGAAAGGTTAGCAGAAGAAGAGAGCCAAAACAAAGAAAATGACTTAAATATAGGTGACGATGAAGATTCAGATGAATTAGATTTTGACTTTGAATTTGATAATGAATTAGCCACTGGCTTATCTGATGAAGAAAGTGAAAAGAAGTCAAAGAAAAAAACTGTCAACAAAACGACAGAAAAAAGAAAAACTGTTGTAGATGATAAGTTTTTCAAACTCTCAGAGATGGAGGAATTCCTGGATGCAGAGGATTTGAAGGAAGCCAAGCGGACGAAAAGAGAGAGTAAAAAAGAAAATCCTGACAGTGATGATGATGATGACAGTGAAGAAAGTGAGGATGAGGAAGTTGATTTGTTTGCTGCTGATGATTCTGAGGTAAAAACATATATTTTTAGTCTCTAAATAAAATAATTTATTATAGATATAAAATACATTTTAAAGACAATAAAACTTTCTTTGCAAGCTACATATAATAAACACTAAACCTCTGTTATTATTATTCAGTGAGAAAGTTAGATAGAATTAAATTTTAAATTATGTATGAATAGACAATACATGTGTTATTTTTTCCTCGTATAAAAAGTATTTGATTTCATTTCTCTGATCACATAGATGTATGCATGGTATAGAGCCACCACTGGTCAATTGAATTTTTTCGTTACATTAACCTTTATTGCATTCTCAAGTTCACAGGGCTACTAAAGTGATCTTGAAGTAACCACTAGGTTACCATTTTATTTTCATTAACAGTCTTTGTAGGGGAAAATAAAACTTTTTTTTTTATGTGGATAATTTCTTACAGTTATTGAATAACACTCCCTGCCTTTTTCACCTTGTTTTAAAAGTAATTTATATATATGCTTTAATACAATTAATTTTAAAACTTGAAAGGTTTAGTTTTATAATCCTTAATAACCTTTGTACCTATCTATTATACACATGATTAAGACAATGGTGGCATTTATTTAATCACTGTTCAAAAACCAATAACTGCCTCTTTCATCCTGTTTTAAAAACGGATTATAGGTTATGTGCATAATAATATGCATAATTTATTTCAAAAGAACAGCATACTTTTGATGGGCCAGAATTGAATTACTGCACATCATGGGCGTAGCAAGGATTTTTTTTTTGGGGGGGGGGTTAGGGGCTCCCAGTTTGGCATAGGATTTCCTTTATTGACTCCTGATCTCTATAACTGACTGACTCCTACAATCCGTCTTAGCCATCTTTGTTGAGCCACATAATTTAGTCTTTTTCAATTTTGGCAGATGACTTTTCACTGCACTTTATTAATGGAGCCCAAACACTGGTAGAAATTTGTAACCTCTCCTGGAATTAGGTGACTAGTTTGCTTTTGATTTTATATCAAAAAGGGAAGTTTTATCATCAAAATCATTTTTTTTTTTTTTAAATTGAAAACCCCATTAGCTACAGTCTTAGAACTTGGTGACTGTAGTTTACTTTAGAATAAAATTGAAGAGAGAGAGGTTTTCAATGTCAAAACTCTCAGTATGGGGGTACTTAAACTCAAAACCATCAGGAGGGGTTTTAAACTTTTAAAAAAATCCCTCTGGAGGAGGGGGTTTTAACTCAAAACCCCCCTTGGCATGGCTACACTCATAGAATTTGGAGTGTTTAATTTGCTTTTTTTTTATATTGAAGAGGTGTTTTTTTAGCTTCAAACCCCTCTGAATGGGGGTTTAAACTCAAAACGCCCTTTGGCTACACTCATAGAATTTTGAGTGCCTAATTTGCTTTTGTTTAT
Source organism: Biomphalaria glabrata (assembly GCF_947242115.1). NCBI lineage: Eukaryota > Metazoa > Mollusca > Gastropoda > Planorbidae > Biomphalaria > Biomphalaria glabrata. The sequence goes on from NC_074711.1 coordinate 53,546,482, forward strand.
ATTGAAGAGGTATTTTTTAGCTTCAAACCCCACTAAGTGTGTAAATTGCTTTTGTTTATATTGAAGAGATATTTTTTTAGCTTCAAACCCCACTGAAGGGGAGTTTAAACTCAAAACCCTTTTGGCTACGCTCATAGATTTTGAGCGTGCAATTTCCTTTTTTTATATTGAAGAGGTGTTTTTTTAGCTTCAAATCCCTCTAAAGAGGGGTTTGAACTCAGAATCCCTTTGGCTACGCTCATAGCATTTAGAGTGCTCCATTTGCTTTTTTTTTTATATTGTAGAGGTATTTTTTAGCTTCAAACCCCACTGAAGAGGGGTTTAAACTCAAAAACCCTTTGGCTACGCTCATAGAATTTTGAGTGTGTAATTTGCTTTTTTACATTGAAGAGGTGTTATTTAGCTCTAAACCCTGCTGGACGGGGGTTTTAAACACAAATCCCCTCTTGGCTACGCTCATAGAATCTGGTGACTGATGTATATATATATATATATATATTGAAGAGAGGATTTTATCGTAAATTTTGGAGAGGGTTTTAAAATCAAAATCTTCCATAGCTATGCTCTTGGAATTTGGACCCTAAACACACACCCCCCTTTTTGACTATGCAAATGCTGCACATTTTCAAGTATGGTGAAGATTACAGTAAAATTGAATTTTTAAGACTATACTGGTAGTGATAGAAGTATGAGTTAAACACAATCTACTTCTTTTTTAGAATTACAATAATAATAATAACAATCTTTATTATCCATGTAAGGAAATCTTGTCTTAAATTTGCTTTATATTTATATGCATACTTCATTTTAAAAACAATATGGATCTAAAGTACTATATCCATTATTATTATATTAAGCATAATGAAGATATTTGTGATGATTGATTTTTAGTTTTTATGGTATTAAGCATGCAGTACGCACAGATCTCTACTTGAAAGGGCTTTTCTTTCAACTAGATTAGCCTATTGGCATCACTGTGCTTATTTATATATATAATGAGAATCAGGTGTCAGTAATTAACTTAGACACGTATTTATTTTAATTAGACCTTTATTTAACATTTTAATTCCAACAGGGGGATGAGGACCCCATGTATGCAGATTTTTTTGATCCTCCAGAAGAGGATGGCTCAGAAAAAAAAAAGAAAACAAAACCATTGAAAACTGTTGATGAAAAACATGATGACAATGATGATGACAAAGATGAAGAACCTAGTCTGTCAGATGAAAGTGATATGGAAAAAGATGATGATGTTGAGGATGATGATGATGATGATGATGAAAAAGAAAATGAATCCAGTTTATTAGAAGACATTGAGAAAAAAGATCAGAGTAAGAAAAAGGTGGCATTCACTGAAGATCTTCTTCATAGGTAAATACTTGGTCATAAGAGGAACTCATTTATTACTTTGATTTTATAATTATCATTACCTTATTTACGATTGCTTAATTTATTTTTTAAAATTAAGTTAAAAATATAATAAAAAAATGAATTTCAACATTGATCACTTCAGTGATGAAGAGACAGACACAAAGAAAAAGCTGAAATCCACATTTGAGCGCAAACAGGAGGAGGTAACACTCATTTTCATATACATATACAGTAGAACTTGCTTCTTTGCAAGCATACTAGTCGGGAAACTTAACATATCCAAATAATCTCAGTCTTTTGCAAGGTTGTGTGATTTGGTCATTCATTTGTATAGAAAAAGTAGTGTCTAGCCAATTCAGATATATGTTACCCAATTCACAATGGACTTAGTGATGACAATCCACTCACATTCATTTTAAAATCTGGCAACTCTGCATCTGGCAGTGACTGAATAGATCAGTGATTCCCAAAGTGGTCTATATAGACCCCCAGGGGTCTACAAGGACTTCCAAGGGGTCTACGGAAGTGAAAAAATAAATTGGGGGTCCATGACCTGTAAATGGGGGTCTATGATAGCGGACCTCATTTAGGCATGCTGTGACTTTAAATTTCATTTTCCATTAATGATTATTACCTTAGTTAATCCTGTGAATTTTAATCCTGTTAGTCAAATGAATTATTCTCTGTTTTAAAAAAACTTTAACATCTATATTTTAAATAGATTAATGTGTCTGCATGAAAATAAAGGCCAAATCTAAAAAGAATTGTAGAAAGTCAAGTGTTGGTTATTAGAAATTTGTCTTCATTTCATCCTTGTCCAACAAGCAATTGTCTATATGCCTTTTATGTAACAAAGTTTTAAGTTAAGTTGCTATGAAACCATCTAAAGTGGAACATCATTGGAGACAATGCCAACATGATAAAATAAACTGAGATTCGAAATACTATCCAACAGTAGAAAAAAATTTTGATTAAACATCACAAAAGAGGTTTGTGAGCATCTTACAAAATTATTACTTAAGCCTACATCAAACTCTAGAAAACTGCACACTTAAGACAAATAATTGACTTTGCCTATTCATTGAAGAGGTTATAAAACTTGTATTACACATTCCTATATCATGATAAAAATAAAAGCTGGACTAGTTAACCTTGCCCAATAATATGTGTTATTATTATCATATTTTCATTTTGTTATGAATCATGAAATCAATAAAGAAGTGCTCTTTGCCTGAAAAATTGATTCATTTCTCCTTCACACTGAAGTATGACAGTTGTCGAAAGACTTGTTTGACAATATTTTTTTCTGAGTTCTTGGGGGCTAAAGATCCAATTTTAAAACAAAAAAATTAAGCAGGAATCGGATATAATCTATTTAACAGACTTGCTTCATAAATTTCATGAGGTTAACTTGCAGGTACAAGGTGATAATCTAAATTTGATCAAAATGAAGTCATAATCTCAGTGTTTCTTGTGAGGATTAAATTAATAAACAGGATAAATTATTTCAAATGTACAACAGTCAAGCATCATCTAATCGTAAGTTATAATAGTAAACCTATCTAAATTTAAGGCTAATAATGAAATTTTGTTATCAAAGTTATCTGTCCATATTAAATTTTATTTTGTTTTATTTAATTTGAATTTCATCAATGAATATATTGGCCTAGAAATCACAGAGAAAAACACATTTGAAGTTGATGAATCTTACAAAAAATGCGGGGGGGGGGGAGGTCTACTGAAAACTGGAAAACATGGCAAGAGGTTTATGAGACAAAAAGGTTTGGGAACCACTGGAATAGATGAATCATATGAGCATATGTAGATCTGCTGAGAAGAGAAAGTTTCATTCAGTTTTAAACTGAATGCTTAACATGAACACACTTAGATGTACACTTTCAAATAGCCAATTCCATGGAGCTAACAACTTTAAAAGATAAGCAATTTATCTCAGGCCATTTTGGCTTGAAACATCAGGGCAAAATCTACACCAGAACGCAATACAGTGAATGATAAAGTACATTTGTACTCATGCACTAAACATTGAATTTGGCTCTAGGGCAAGGCTGTCATGCATAGCTTGTTTTCAGTTCTTTATCAAAAAATAATAATAGTATATTTAATATGATTTCCATACACTGAGAGCTGGTTGAAACAGGAGTTTAGCTTTACTGTGTAGCCTAATGAATCACATAAGCAGAGCTTGATAACAACTTTGTGTGCATATTAAAGTACTTAATGTTGCTTTAGGCAGTAGAAAAGGTTGTCAAGGGGAAAGATATAAAAATTGGGATTCACTAGTTTAAAAGTATAGCTACATAATTAACTAAATACCCTAAAACATCATAACTTTTGTTTATCTTTTATAGCTGCAAGCCAAAGCTAGAGAAATGGAAGACTTAAGTGTGAAAGAAGTTTCATGGGAGCTGCTAGGTGAAGCTACTGCGACTAAAAGACCTGAAAATAGTTTATTAGAAACTGTACTTGATTTTCAACATACAACCAGGGCAGGTAATGTAATGTCTCGTATTTTCCTTCTTCTGTCTACATTACTATTGGAAGATTATTAGAAATATTTTTGTAAAAGTCTGTTCAATTGTTGTATAACTTTGTCAGTTATTGCATAGCTTCATCAATTGTTGTATAATTTTGTTTTCTATTTCATTAATGATGAGGTTTGAAGATAAGAGAAATGATTAATATATAATCAGAATTAAGACAAGATGGTTACTTATGAAAAGTAATAAACATTTTGCTTTTTTAAAAATACTTTAAAATTCCCAGAAAAAACTAGGCACATTAGTGAGATTTGAAAATGAATTCTAAATATTTTATATTAAAAAGCATTTCAGTGTAACTATTTGTTTTGTAATGTAAAGGTCCCCTTTCAGACCTTGAGATCTTTAGGGCAGATGATGTAAAGATTATCTGTCTCTGTGGTCCATGGTTAATGAAGATGTCATGTGGCCAGCACAACGATCAACTGCCGTTACTTTTCCCCAACTAATGTCAGGTACCCATTAGAGCTGTGTGGACTCAGAGGTGCCGGTGCCCAAAGATCAGAATTATACAAAATCGCAATCTTCACCAAGGATTCAAACCCAGGACCTCCAGTTCAGAAGCTAAGCGCTTTACTGATCAGCCACCGCATCTCCCAATGTTCAATGTAACTTATTATAAAAAAATTAACATCTCCATTCAAATAATTGTAAGTTAGAACATGTCATGCATTCATGTTTCTTGTTTTTCCTCCATTGTCCAGCGCCAGTGATTACAGAAGAAACAACAAAATCTTTAGAAGATTACATCAAACAGAGGATCAAAGACAAAGTAATCACTCAACAGTTTGCTATTTAGTTCCTTTTGTGTGTGTGTGTTTTGGATTTAGTTCTATTTGGAAGCCTAAACTATTTAACTGCTTTCAAATTTCCTTTTTATCACTTAAGTTACAGACCATTAGATAGACCTGAAACCTGAGAGAAATGTCCAGATTTTATAAGTCATGGCATTTCCTGTGATGTACAGGTGTTAATTTATTTGTTAAGTTATTCATGTGTTGTGTTATGTATCATCTTATTCATGTGTTGTGTTATGTGTCATCTTAGTTCTTGTGAATAATTTAAATAATTGATTAATTTGAATGCTTAAAATAATTTACCAAAATGTGAATGATTCAAATAATTGGTTGATTTGAATAAGTTCAATGATTTAATGATTATTCACTTTTAGTATTCTGTCTTACACTCACTCACTCAATTACCTATTCTCTCTCTCTCTCACAATTACTCACCATCTTGACCAACTCTCACCTTCTTTAGACTAAGAAGAAAATGTGACTATTAGTTGAAAATGAAAAAAAAATAGCAGAAGTTGTATGATTGTGGAAAGAGAGGTAACTGCATGTAAACTAAATTACATCTCAGAACAATACCAATAGTTCCTCTTGCTAATTGTTTACTAATTTGAAGCATTGATTATTTTTTAAAACTATATTCCCTGAAGGTAGTAGATGCAATACAATAAAAATGACTCTACTGCAATCTGTCAGGTCTTGTGCAGCGGTCTGTTTTTGTGCAAGCCAATTGTTTTGTTTATTTGTCTAGCCATCTCATCCTTTTTTTTATGTGTCTTCTCTGGGATCTTGCTGCTAACATAGATGTTTTATTCTGCGCTAGACATTTGATGATGTTGAACGCAAAGAAAAGAAAAAGGAAGATGTCTTTGAGTTCAAAAAAAGAATTGTGCTGGATCAAGAAAAGAGTAAAATAAGTCTCGGGGAGCTGTATGAACAGGAGTTCATGAAACAGCAGCAGGTGAGACATTTACACTTGCTATGTCTACTTGATAGAAACATATAACTTTCTAAAGTTGTAGTTAGAATGGTGATAATGCAACATTCATTTCTGTTTGAGAAGTTCAGAAAAGAGGCCAAGAACACCATGCTTTATGTTCATTTCTCAATGTCTCTTTTGACATTTTATTTTTAGAAAGTAATGAAAAAACAAAATCAAGAATGATATTTATTTGATACACAATAATTCTTTAATTTTTAACCTTAAGAAATGGAAATATTGTACAGCTTTCGTCCTATAGCTAAAAATTTTGTTGTTGTTGCTTTAAATGAGATAACTAGACTCTTCAACATTTGATTAAGATTTCTGTTATCTCCTACTTTGACTGTTTGTTGACTAGGAAGATAAAAATGAAGTGAAGGCAGACCCAGAATGTGAAAACATAGAAAAGGAATTAAATAAACTATTTCATCAGCTGGATGCCTTGAGTAACTTTAGGTATACACCTATGAAAGTGAGTGAATTTTTTAAATGTTTAATTTTACTATAACTTTTATGTAGCACAGCTTCTAAATTCCTTTTATGGGCCAGACATGGCCAAAAATTTGCCAAAAACACAAAATATCAACACAAAACAAATCAAATATCAAGTTCCTTGAATATGCTCAGTAAGCTCTTTTGTGAACATTGGTGGATATCTGGGAGATGTCCATGCTATTTGGAGGTGCTCAGCAAACACAGCTTGTCTCTGCATTGGAATTTGAAATCAAGACTTACAGTTAGGTAGTCAAGCAGCTTATATCACTCAGCCAACTTTATCATTTTAGATTTGGCAACATGAAATGTGGTGATGCAAACCTACTTATGATGTAGCAATTTGTAATACAAGTTAGTCATAGTCAAATAGTTAATGTGTTTAATTTCTATCAGTAAAAATACATTAGCTAGCTTTATTGATTTTCATTAATACCAACAACATGAAACTTGTAATGGTGCAGGCTACATGATATATGCTTTGTACACATTAATGTGGAATTCCACCAGATACAAATATTTAATGCTTCCTAATTTCTTCTTTATCAGCCTGGAACAGAGGTCAAGATTATTGTCAACACACCAGCCATTGCAATGGAAGAGGTGGCGCCAGTGGCTACTGCAGACTCTGATCTACTGGCCCCTGAAGAAGTTTATGTGTGTATATTTATTTTTTTAATATTGTTTTTATATAGCTTATCATCATCTTTCCTTTGAGTTCCTCATGGAACATATTGCCCTCAGTGAAAGCACGGCACTCTCCATGGTCTCTTATAAGCATCCTCATTGTGCTATGGTCCAATGGGAACCAGGGGAGTGGATATCTGGGAGGTTTCCTTGCTGCCTTTAAGCACCCAACAAACACAACTCTGCTTGAGTCAGGATTTGAGCTCAAGCCTCCTTGTTAAATGGCCAAGGCGTAGCTAAGTGGTTTTGATCTCTCAACCATTCTCTTGATATTATTACTAGAAAAGTAAAAAAAGAATTGTCAGTAGGTTTTCAAAACTTAACAGTTACTACTTTGACTTTTATGGTTAAAGCTCAATTCCTTTATGAACCTTTCAAGTACAATCAATAATGCTCAGTGCAATGTAGATTTCCTATCGGATGATACCTATTAATAATATGTATTGCACCCAAGTGATCATTTTGAATTGTTTCAATATTCAAAGAGAAATTTTAAAGAATATAAGTTAATTCTTTTCTAACACCCAGAAAGAACTCAAAGATTTGAAAGGATTTATTGGTTAAGGTTTAATCATTTAATTTATATTTTTGTCATAATTTTTCTTCAAAATTTTATTGTTCTTTACTAATGAGTTGCTTTCTGTTTGTTCTATTTAGGAGAAGAAGAAAGGAGAACTCAAAGCTAATGATGAGAGAACAGAAACAGATAAAAACCGTGCCAGACGTGTCAAGAAAGTTCAGAAACGAGAGCGAAAGAAGGCCAAGGAAGCCAGAGAGAAGTTGGTAGAGAAACTAAAACCAGGGCTGGGCAACAAATACAGTAAAGCTAAAGCCTTGAAACAGCTGGAACAAATCAGCAAGTCTGATAAAAACATTACATTAATTAAGGTAATATTAATACATTTTTTTGTCTATTTGTATTGCCAGTGACATTTTGATAGTTTTCTCTGAACTTCTTTATGTTTGATCATTCCTTACAAAACTCATCTGAATATCTTCACCAGCTTAGACATTATTGAAGAGAAAAAAATTTAATTTCTTTCTATTTGCACAAGATAGCTTTGGAATTGGGATTCTTGTATTGCTTCATAACAAATTGTCCTCATGTAACATCTGTAGATTAAATCTCTTTATCTGGTTCATGATTTGGCTGATTCACTTTTTGGAGTACTTTCTGTAGACAGATCTTGCTCATTTGGTTTGGTTGTCATCAAATTAGCATTCACTGAAATGGTGATTTCTAGTTAGACAAGCATTCTTACATTTCTACCTATCAATAAAGATTTCTGGCTCACTGCTGTTCTGTCTGGCGCAGAATTTTGGTCTTATGTTTATTAAGAAGTTTTTACATGCTTTCATGAAGAAGGACTAGCTCTTAAGTAGATCTACTTATTTTATGCTTACAAGGTAAAATCAACAGTAAACATTTTTTTAATGCATTCTGATCGGATGTACGTTTTTTGAATATGTCACTGACAAAATATCCTGTGTTATAAATAAAATATGGCACTTTTTCCAAAATATCTTTCTTTATGGTCATAATGAAACTATTCTAAGGCCAATGTCAATTTTTTTTTAAAAATTTAATATAATTAAGCAACATTTGTCTATTTTTCTTCAATAGAATAATTAAAATTCTTTGGTTCTAAATTAAGATAAATATAAAATGAAGAAACTGTAAATATTAACTATTTATTTCAAATCGAACATAGTGATAAAAGTTACTTTGAGGCTGACTCTAATTGGATGGTAATTAAGAATGAACTCAAGGTCCTCTGTTTGAAAGCAGAATGATTTACCACTCGGCCATCTATGCATGATAGAGATGTTTTTCTCTTGTAATTCAGTTTGCTTGAGTCTGATGTTTTAAACTGTCTTGATACCTTACAGGATGATAAAGAGAAGAAGCTCTCTTCCACATCTTTCTTTAACCAGCTCCAAGACCAAACTAAAGTCACACAGACCAATGTGAAACCTAAAGTCAAGAAAGTGGTAGATTCTTCCAAAATAATGCTGTAGAAATAGTTAAGTAATAAATTGTTTATCTTACTAAAATGAGATTTGTTTCAATTTGTTTTGTTAAGGCTACACCATTTAATCTTTAGGAATATGATGTAAAACATATGTCATAATATGGTCTCCTTCAGTCCTGAAGCAACTATGGATCATCTCATGGATGATAAGATGAATGCCTGGGCATTAGCTGTGGTCTCAAGGCTGTTGCCCAAACATCAGTTCTCCCTTCTCCACACAGCTGATGTATCCAAAGGAACAGCAAGTGCTGATAGGGGCAGTAGTGTCACAGGCTCTGCCAGGGTGTAGCACAGAGTGCTGCTACTGCCTAAGGGTCGCAGGCTGCTGATTTTTCCTCAGGGTTGGTAGCCAGCAATGGCTTACAAGCCCCTCCTGCCTGAAGCTTACTGGTTTTAGGCGCCAGTTACTCGCCTTCACCCTTTCTCCTGTTAATGAAAACAGACGGGCTCAATATCTGAGCCACATGTGAAGGCTAGAAGTTGGACTGGTTGACAGAGGCTATTTGAGATGCATGCCATATAGGTGCTTATATCTATTACCACTTCTGGTCTTATGGAACCAAGGAATATAATTATTTTACTTTACTTTCTGAAAATGATGTAAACAGGTGACAACTAATGACAGCACAACATAATAATTAATAATCTCAATAAGAGTGTGGCAGTGAATGATTTAGTTATGCCTGGTTTAAGTGACTGCCGACCTCTGAGTAATAGGACTAATTGACATTACTTATAAAATGGGTGTTATGGGAAATCATGATTGTGCTATGCAAAGTGTAATCTTATCACTATGTTGATGCCAAGCTGTGGTTTGTGTCCTGATTGGGGCCATTAGTGCTAACTATTTGATAACCTTTGTTTTAATCTGAGCACTTACTCATTAGTATTCAGAGTTATTTCCAAAATTATCTAAATGCACTATTTTTAATTCTACTTTAAAGCTAGAATATTAAAAATCTTAATGCCCAGTTATAAAAAATATTTTATATTAATAAAATAAAATATTTATTATTAGGGCATAATATGCTATAAAATGAAATATATTAATTTTCAATAAGGATATTTTTTGTCTTTCTAAATAAATGATTTTCATGGTTCTGGATCTCTTATAGAAATTGCATTAAATTGAAAAAGTTACGAAGATTCAATGTAATTTAATAATAGTGGAACTTGTACACATGCAAAACTAACTTGTTCCCTCAGAATTTGTTGCTAATGAGTTCAATGTTTTGGAGCCTATACTGTCTAACATTATCAAGCCCCAAGCTTTACAAAGTCAACTTTTTCTGATGGCAAAAACTACACAATGCTTAGTAAAAACTTAATTTAATCTTTATGCCTATACCTTCAACATCTTACTAGATGGCATTAGAATACAAGCTGCAGACCACCATATACAGTGAATAGGACATGACTACTTATCAATATAGAAACATTTATAAACTAAAATTTAAAAAAAAATGTGTCCGCTTCCAGTATATTTGTATATATGTATAACGGTATGTATAACTTATATGTATTCTGGTATGTATAACTTATATGTATACCGGTATGTATAACTTATATGTATTCTGGTATGTATAACTTATATGTATACCAGTATGTATAAATTTTATGTATACCGATATGTATAACTCATATGTATATCATGGCAAGTGTAAGTTCTCAGTAAAAACAATGCAAAATGTAGAGAGAGATGCACCCATTCTAATGGGCCTTAAGGGCTAATTATTTCATATCAAGGTTAAGAATCATGAGCTTCCTAGTGTAACAATGGGTAACCTTCACCTACATAGCATAGATAATCTAATCTACTTATACTGATTGTTGCTTACCTATATCTTGGCTTTGTTCAAGTGGTGTCTTCATTCATCATTAAAAAAAACAATATCGACTATCTGGGTTCTTTCCTTTTGCCCAAGAAATAATGTGTAGGCCTGTTCCAAAATAAGCTTTGAGTTTGGAAATTTAGTTCTAGTTCATCTTTAAAAGAAGAGATGCAGATCATTTTAGCTGCCCCTGAAAGGGGAATAAATGCTATTAGTTTTATGTGGTCAGTCTGTCCGTGACCTCCTCGAAGTTGCCGGTCTGTCCCATTTAGATCTCGTAAACAAGATATGATATTTAAAATCCGACATCATATTTTAGACCATTCAAAGTTCTGATGCAACGGCTACTTTATTTCTTTCTGAAAAGCAAAAAAAATTAATTTTTGAAATCAACTATGCAAGCAGCTTTTTCATAAAAAGCCACCATTTTTACAATTATTCACTATTAATAGTAACAAATATAGGAGGCTCTTTAGTGAGGGCTTTGACGATTTACCATATCTGTAACACATTTATGCTAACGGCTTTAGATTTTTTGTCAAAAATTTTTTTTCTATTATTTTGCTAAGTTTTGTCATACTAACTACTACATATAAAAAAAAAAAAGTATACTTTTATTTTTAAAGAGAAAAAATCTATTTGTAATTTGATATGCATATAAGTGAAAAATAATTTAAAACAACAATTAATAAGTAGTTTTTCATATTATCGCGTGAACTGCAGCTACGTACCATAGGGATAAAACACTTAACTAAAGGTAGATTTTCTTTTTTAAGGAAATGTTTTTTTTTTTTGTTTTTTTTTCTTGAAGCTTTGAATAAGAGATTGACCCTTTACAAAACAATTAGATAATCATTATAAGACATCAGTTAGACCAGGTTCACATCGACCATTTCCTTCACTTTCATCTATCCCTTGGTCTGCTGGAACTTTGGGGCACCACACAAGATCTGTCCAACCTTCTTTCTCCATTCTTCTCTGTCATTTGCCTTTGATAAAATTTCATTCTGATATTCTTTCTGAAAATATTGAAACCAGTCTTTTGACCTGCCTGGTTTCCACACAAACTGTCTTTGTAAACTTCTTGTTGTTTTTTTTTATCAGATTTGAGATATTGTTTATTTACTTCAAGTTACTTATCTATCAAATAAATTACAGATATACAGTCATATCTGATCATTAAAGACTTATACACTACTAAGTCATTGGTTTTTCTAACTGATTCAGACAACCAGTTCAATGCTCCCAGGGAAGAAAGACCACTCCTATGTGCTGGCATATAAAATATGTGTTGTTATCTTTGTGTCTTTCTGAATATTTATAAGGTTGTGTTTTGCCTTTTTGTAAATTGTTTCAGTGTTTGATCTATTATTGCTACTTCACTTTTTAGTCTTCTGTCTCGTGTGTTTTAAATTTTACTGATTTGACTAAGAGTGTTAAACAAAACAAATGTGAATTAGTTATAAATATAACATTTCAATTTTTCTCATGAAATACTTAAAAGAACATACACCCAACTCTAGTATCATTTCATCCCTTAAAACTATGTAACATAGAGTGTGGTAATTTTCCTTCACAACAGATACAATTGTGTAGTTTCAATTTCAAAGTTATTTTTATTAGTATTAGTATTAGTAATGAAAAGGTAGAGGTAGTGACAGGGGCGTAACTAGGGATTTGGGGGCCCGGGGGGATTGACCTCTTTTGGGGCCCCTTGCATTTTGACATAAGACATGAGATAATGTACGCAAAAATATATAAGCCCCAAATCAAATTGGTTCAGTATATCAGTAAACTTAACAAAAAGTAATCATCAAGACTCTTTTAATGAATAATACCGTTGTTTATTAGTTAAATAATGCACAAGTGACAAATCTCAATTGATATCGCTTCACGTCGTGCATTATATGCAGCAAGGACATCTATAACATCAACTACATCGATACTTTGAGCACACGTAATTCCCATATGAAGCCTGTTTCCTCAATATGTCTATTGTCGATTGTATTACTGGTTTGTTGATGAAAAGTGCTCGTGCATCAATTACATCATTGAAAAAGCGATTTTCCATTTATTTCATCATACAAACAGGAAAAATAGCACAGTTTGTCATAAGCGTGTCTTCATCTAACAGGTGTCTTGGTTCAAGAAGAAACCCAAAGGTATCCATTTTCTTTCCAGCCTATGGAATCTGCCCTTCATCTCCATATGAAATCTGTCCAGCATCAGCACGTTTGAATGGCAGTTTTATTGACAGTCCTACATTAGAACTCAACTTCCCACCAAGTCTTTTCTTTCTTCTGATTGTTTTGATTACAGGGAATCCATAGCATTCACTACCTTCTTTTGCTTTTTCGATTGATTGGGTTTTTGTCGGTTTCTCAGCATTTTGAAGAAAGCATGAAAGGGTACTAATTTCTTTAGCAGCTTCCCGTATATGCAGTCCAGACTTTTGTAGTTTTCTTCTGAACTTTATTAATTGGGCGCAGGAGCTTTGACCAGAATTCCAGATAGGCAAAACATTCTTAATTTTCCAATGCATGAAGAAGATTCTGTGCTAATATTATAATGGTATTACGTCATTGTTGGTTGTTTATGTTTTGTGCGAAAGCAAAAGGATTCAGAGCATACAAAAGTGGGAAAGATCCATATCTCGCTATGCTCGAGTATAGAAATACTCCGATAAGCGGACTGCCGTATTCACCATCACAACTGCTGATGAATAGAAGACTCAGGGAATCATTCCAACTGATCCCAAACTATTGAAACCATCGGTAGCTGAAAATGCAGAGTCATTACTCAACGAACGACAGATGAAAAGCAAAGTGAAATACGATGCAAAAGCAATACTACCTAAAGATTATTCTGTCGGAGAGTTCGTCTAGGTCAAACATGGCAGAAAGCAGTTGTCATAAAAAAAAAATATTCAGCACCCAGATCTTACATCATAAAGACAAACGATTGAAAAACATACAGAAGAAATCAACGCTTTTTACATAAGAGTTTCGATAAAGACATCTCTGGGTACTATGATACCGATGAAGACAATGAACTGCAAACTGTTGGATCAAACGAAACAGACAGTTATAGACCAACGTCTAGAGAACTTGTGCCAGTCAAGACAACCAGAAGTGGACGAATAGTTAAAGTTCCTAGTAGACAGGGCCGGCCTTAGCCTATGCGGTCGCAGTGGGTCCCGAGCTTTCGTAGGCCCCGTGCTAATTCTAAGTGTACATTATTAAATTATAACGTATATAAAATAACAGGGTTTTCGCGACCTCCTGATTTTCCAGGGCCTCCGGGAAATCTCATGAAAAGGCAAAATATACGATAAATTCCTGAACTTTTTTTGAATTATTCAAATCTCCTAAAGAATAGACGAAATTGACATTTTGGGGTGCCAATAAATAAAAAGTGGCATTGCGCGCTTTCATTTGATAAAAATTTATTGCAAAGACGAAAGTAGGCCTATTTTCTAATTCAAAAAAATAATAATTTTGACATTATGCTTTTACCTACCCAGACTAGGCCCCGCGCGATCCGTTTCGCATAGGGCCCCGCAAATGCTAGGGCCGGCCCTGCTAGTAGATATCACTTTTAAGAACTTTAAAAGGAAGGGTGTGATAATAACTTCAAAAGGAAGGATGTGCTAATATTATATGATATTACGTCATTGTTTGTTGTTTATGTTTTGTGCGAAAGCAAAAGGATTAGATTGAAATAAAAAGAGAGTTTCCATTGGATTGAGGAAAGATGAATAGAGGGGTAATAACTCGAGTGTGAAGTTTAATTCTGAAATTATAGACGCCACACCCGAATAATGGACTATTCTAGCAATATTAAGAATACCTTTTAGATCTGTTATACTAGATTCTGTAAATTTTGCTTCAATGTTAATTAGTGTAGCCATAAAATACTCGCCATTTAGATCTATTATTAGTAAATGTAACAAGATACCTGGAATTCGCTGCATATCATGCAGTTTTATTCGTGGCAACAAAGTTGCAAATGTAAGATATGCTGTAAAAAAATTTTTGATCTCTGTGGGAAAAAATATTTTTAAAATGTTAACAAAGTCAACGTACTGATAGACCTAGATCTAGGTTTAGTCTTTGTGATAAATTTAATCCATAGGCTAAATGTTGGAAAAAAAAAGACACCCGTTGACACTATTTGTCAATCAAATATATTAATTTATGTATTTAAAAATAAATTTCGGACACCCATTTGGGCCCCCCCCCAGGTGAGGGCCCGGGGGGATTTTAAAATTCTCCCCCCCCCCATCCCCCCCCCTTAGTTACGCCACTGGGTAGTGAACAGATTGTGGATAAATAAAATTATTTTGGTTGAACTGTTTGTGGTAGTGAAAAGATTTAGGTGGTAAACAAGATTATTGGCCTACTAATGAAAGAAGCGGTCACAAGTATCAGTGTCTCTAAGACATTGTGATGACGCTTGTGGGATGAGTTACGTCTAACAATTCTGGTTCAAACTTGTTTGATGACAACTTCCAAGAATCGAACTAAGCAGTCTTGTACGCTACATGTGGAAATCTTCAACCGTGTATTTGTAGATTAGTCTTTGTGTCGGACTCAAAACTTCTCTAGAAATTGTACAGGCTATGACTGCACAATAAGACCAGAGCTGCACAGGCCAAGACGGTCCAAGACTTTACAAATATTCCAAGATTTTACAGACAGTCCAAGACAGAGACATTACAGACAGTCCAAGATATTACTGACAGACCAGACCAACACCTCAATAAGAAAACAAAACGTATATTTTCCCTACTGGCGACTAATTTATTTTTTTTTTTTTTGTTAGTTTTCCACGTCTAATTAGCATCTATTTTGCATTTATAAATTACATATGACTTGAAAACTTTCTTAGAACTTTCCGAATGGAAATTTAGTTCAAATTGAATATCTTAATGTTTTCGCACTACCCTATATATTCATATATCACCCGAAATTCTTTTTTTTTTTTTTTTTAAATTCGAACTTAGTCTTCTTTCTTTTTTTAAAAGTAATTTCAACCCGAACTTGAGGAACTATGTCTTAAGCTCGGGGCGATATTTAAAAACTAAATATTTCAAAAAGTTGTCTTTTTAATAACTCAATAAATTCGTTCAACCTGACGCCAAGGGCAAAGAACTCTTACTGAAAGTTAACTTATTGACTAGAGAGTTTCACACACTTTCGCTTGATTTGATTTGATAACGTCATTGATTCATCTCATTATATCTGTCTCACGGTCTAATTAACGGAATAATTTGTAGCTTGGGTGAAATACATTTTGTTTTAGATCAAAAGGTTTTTACTAGTATTACGGCTTTTAAATCTATTTAGTTTAATAGTCAGGCTTTTTTTTCTTCTTTCAGAGTGAAGCTTTTTTTTTTTCCTTTCTAGGCTAGGGTAGGAGACTTGCCAATCTATTTCAATAAATAGTAGGCCAAGGGGCGTAGCTAGGAATTTTCCATCGTTTTGGGGCCCAGGAGGCTTGACCTCTTTGGGGGCGCCTGCATTTTGCGTAATATTTAATGTTAAAAACATTCATTTGGGCCCCCCCCCAAGTGTGGGCCCGGGGTATTTTCAAATTCTTCCCCACCCTAGCTACGGCCACTGAGTAGGCCTAAGACTTTTTTTTTAGTATTGTTATTAGTTTAGTGTCGTCCTTCAATCTGTCACCTTAATTATCTCAATAACTTAAAAAGCTCTCGAATATTTGATTTCACTTTATTTTTTAGCATGATAAAAAAAGTGTGCAATGGATTCTTTTGGTTGTGAAAGCGAACTCATTTGCTTGTAAAATTAAATATGTTAACAGCCTTACTACTCAGAAGTGTACATCATTTCTATGTAAGTTCTAGCTCTTCAAGGAGGGATGGGCGAGGTAAGGCTACTGTTGAATAAGTACGCTACTGAAGTTAAGTCAATTACATTGGGTTGAACACTTGAACTGATTAACTGAATACCGCTTTAAGATTTGATGTTTCGAAATGACAGCTACTCATAATCATATTAAAATCTAACATTGTAAATATGATTTGAAAATATAAAAAGTAGAAACGCTCGTCCTAGAGAGAAAAAAAATATGTTGTAAACTTAGGTAATTATTTGTATAGTAAGTTTGCTGTTTGAAGTGTACACATAGGTTAGGTAGATTTGATTCATGGCCAATAAGACTTGTGAGATGAATACTAAACTCTAAACAGAGTTAATTAGAATAGGTCTTAACATCGAGAGTTTCGTTGACGCTAACACATTTTAGCTGAGGCAAGGATTCGAGGCCCAAATTCTGTTATAGTCTAGTTTTTAGGGCTAGCTACGCACCATCATCGTAACAATTATTTAAAAAAAAAATAATCACCATGTTTAGAAAAAATTCACAATATAAAATAACACCAAGATGAACTTAGGAACTAGGAGAGCTGCCTGGTCGTGTGGTATGTACTGCAGTTTGTCGTCAAGATGGTACCAGGTTGTAAATACCCCACCAACTGTCATTCTTTAGCAGTTTGGGATAGGACTTAATAATCTCCATTTAAGAAGTAAACGTCTGAAAACTTTCTTACTAAACCATAGCCCTAGCATAGGGCTTACAAGTCAAAAATATTATTTTTTCGATATCATCCAATCGGGAAACGGATGTGGAGTAGTATCCTACGGAGGAATTCTAATTAGCAAGAATGACTAGATTTATATAGGTCAGTGTCTATAATTAGAGTAGTATTGAATTAATATATTTCTGTCAACACCGGATATCATGATGATGTTATGTTGTTGGCACAAGGAGCAACTATTCTCTTCTGGCACTTATATAAGCTGCGTGGTCCAGGACCACCAGAACACGATAGCACTGCGTGGTCCAGGACCACCATAACACGATAGCACTGCCTGATACAAGACCACCAGAACACGATAGCACTGCGTGGTCCAAGACCACCAGAACACGATAGCACTGCCTGATACAAGACCCCAGAACACGATAGCACTGCGTGGTCCAAGACCACCAGAACACGATAGCACTGCGTGGTCCAAGACCTCCAGAACACGATAGCACTGCGTGGTCCAGGACCACCAGAACACGATAGCACTGCGTGGTCCAAGACCACCAGAACATGATAGCACTGCGTGAACACGTGCACGTTGTAAGTTCCCAGTTTACATTGAGATTTGAACTCCAGACACATTGTTCAGCAGACAAATACTATACCACTTGGCCATCTTTTCATTATGTGCTTGAAAAGCGTCACTACGTCCGTTATCTGAGAATGTAGAAAACAAAAAAAAGAAAAACCTAAACAATCTTGCAACATGCATTCAATGTCTCTATTACAAGCTGTACATAACTACGGAATGGCAATATGACAAACACCTCTGCATGTGGTCTGCAATAGTATCATCTTTTTCACAGACGGCAAGGGAAACAATCTATTTTTCATCAGCTCTGCCACCCAGATTTCTTGCCCATGAAGATGGTAAACAATGAGCATGTATTCAATTTCCAGCCTCGCAGAGTCACGGAAAAACAGTTCGGAATAGGTGCTTTAAAACTCATTAGAACTCACAGCGTCTCTTCAAACATAAGGTAGACAAGCACCCCACAAATACGTGAAGACCTGCTCAGTTTTTAGACTTTGTTTCATCTGTTAGTTTTGTTGTTGTTGTTGTCATTCTACATAAGCATGGAAAACACAACATTTGTTTTCTCCAAAAACAAAACTTACTTATTATATGTTGTATAGAGAACGAGAGACAAATAATGTAACAGATGAAATTTTAATCCATGCAGTATTAAGCTCCAACTTTAACAAATTCATAATACAAATCAAGCGTGTTAGATGACAGAGAATATAATGAATCTACCTTATTTAATATAAGAACTAATCAGGTCTACCAGTACCAATATATATATATATATATATATATATATATATATATATATATATATATATATATATATATATATATATATATATATAGATAGATAGATAGATAGATAGATAGATAGATAGATAGATAGATATAAATATATATATATATATATATATATAGATAGATAGATAGATAGATAGATAGATAGATAGATAGATAGATAGATAGATAGATAGATAGGTAGGTAGGTAGATAGATAGATAGATAGATAGATAGATAGATATAGATGCGGATGTATGCAAACGCGAAATAAAGCTCTTCAAAATCGCAAAATCTATACTAGTAGCTTGGAGAAGGTGGCACTGGGTAGACCAACATGGAGTGAGAGCATAAAGGAAGGGTCCCGGATTGCAGATTACAGATGCCACACACAACAGGAAGGAAGGTTGAAAATACAACGGCGCCTGGTGATTACATATGCCCGAAATGTGACCGCGGCTGTTCGGTATATCAAAGATTGGCCTCTTTAGTCACACAAGAAGTTGCCAAGAGAAAAGATCGTCTCTCGAGGCGTTAAATGCCACAGATATGTATATTCATGATAACCAGTATTAGATTGGTTATTATTTCTTGTAAAGATACTTTATTATCGCGTAGGCTGCTAATTTACAATAGCATAGGCCTAGCTGCTAAGTTATAAGTATCATAGGCTAGGTGACGCTAGACTGTCTCGATATAGGCCTAATTATCATATGCTAGGCCGCAAAATTTCACTGAACATTGACCTGCAACATCTCAACCTGTGGGCAACGGAGACCAATGGCTTGTTGTCATGTCACAGGTCTGTACGACGTGGCAGTCTTCACTACTCACAGGCTGCGACGTTGCACATCAGTGTTCAGGCCTTCTATATCTCAGACACATACTAAACAACTGTAGGACCGTACTAATTAGTTATAGTAATTATAATAGGGTTAGGGTTAGGGTTAAAGCTAACTACGAAATTAATCTTTTCCTACACACACAAAAATCACAGTTACTAACATTTCTTCATATCTAAGGGGCAAAACCCTATAAAAGCCCATCATCCGCGTAAACCGTACATATATATATATATATCTATAGTTAAAGTGATTAAATTTTTTTTTTAAATCTCACCTGAAGTCTCTAATAACGTAACGTGTATGGTAGACTAAAACCATAGCACCTGCCACACAGAATAATCTTCAGTTAATGGCAGCGAGTTATCACGACATGTTTGTGTACTAAGCCACAAGAACCTCGAGTCTACGTGTTCAAGGAAAACGGATCTGGTTAAAGGCTTTGAAAGGAGGGGAGATAATGGGGTGATAACAGAAGTGGCAAACGTAACACATGTACATGGCGCTTGTTTTTTTGGGGGGATGATGGGGGTGGGGTGGATGAGCTGGATCTGGGAGCGGTGTAACGTAGGTGTGGCCTATCCTGACCCAAGGTGATGAACAGTGGAAAATAGATTCTCAAATACAAAGATGGCAGGTCCAAGTACCATCCAAGGATAGAATCTTCTTGACAATCGTCATTCATATACATGGTAGACTAAAAGCGAAGAGGTGAAGCCGAGCGAGGGCATCCATGCCTACCCAAGATTCATCAAGAAGCCGAGCGAGGGCATCCATGCCTACCCAAGATTCATCAAGAAGCCGAGCGAGGGCATCCATGCCTACCCAAGATTCATCAAGAAGCTGAGCGAGGGCATCCATGCCTACCCAAGATTCATCAAGAAGCCGAGCGAGGGCATCCATGCCTACCCAAGATTCATCAAGAAGCTGAGCGAGGGCATCCATGCCTACCCAAGATTCATCAAGAAGCCGAGCGAGGGCATCCATGCCTACCCAAGATTCATCAAGAAGCTGAGCGAGGGCATCCATGCCTACCCAAGATTCATCAAGAAGCTGAGCGAGGGCATCCATGCCTACCCAAGATTCATCAAGAAGCTGAGCGAGGGCATCCATGCCTACCCAAGATTCATCAAGAAGCCGAACGAGGGCATCCATGCATACCCAAGATTCATCAAGAAGCCGAGCGAGGGCATCCATGCCTACCCAAGATTCATCAAGAATCCGAGCGAGGGCACCCATGCCTACCCAAGATTCATCAAGAAGCCGAGCGAGGGCATCCATGCCTACCCAAGATTCATCAAGAAGCCGAGCGAGGGCATCCATGCCTACCCAAGATTCATCAAGAATCCGAGCGAGGGCACCCATGCCTACACAAGATTCACCAAGAAGCCGAGCGAGGGCATCCATGCCTACACAAGATTCACCAAGAATCCGAGCGAGGGCACCCATGCCTACACAAGATTCACCAAGAATCCGAGCGAGGGCACCCATGCCTACACAAGATTCACCAAGAATCCGAGCGAGGGCACCCATGCCTACACAAGATTCACCAAGAAGCCGAGCGAGGGTATTCATGCATACACAAGATTCATCAAGAAGCCGAGCGAAGGCATCCATGCCTACACAAGATTCACCAAGAATCCGAGCGAGGGCACCCATGCCTACACAAGATTCACCAAGAAGCCGAGCGAGGGTATTCATGCATACACAAGATTCATCAAGAATCCGAGCGAAGGTATCCATGCCTACCCAAGATTCATCAAGAAGCCGAGCGAGGGTATTCATGCATACACAAGATTCATCAAGAAGCCGAGCGAGGGTATTCATGCATACACAAGATTCATCAAGAAGCCGAGCGAGGGTATTCATGCATACACAAGATTCATCAAGAAGCCGAGCGAGGGTATTCATGCCTACCCAAGATTCATCAAGAAGCCGAGCGAGGGTATTCATGCCTACCCAAGATTCATCAAGAAGCCGAACAGAACCAGAGGACCTGAGGTGTAGTATAACGTATACGGAAAACATTCGTGGACAACAGCGCGGGACTTTTGAAGTCTGGCAAATGGCCTATAAATAAATGTATTGGGTAACCACAGATCTTAGAAAATGAACATCTCAATTAGAGAAACTTTGTTCTATAGAACACTAAAATTGAAATGACAAGAAACTATAAGTGGCTAAATAGTGTCCCCTCTTGTTAAAACTTCTTTCGGGTAGAGGCTAAGCTTTTAGCACCTGGTGTTGAACTTTGGATTCTTGGCCTTGTTGTAACAATCACAAAGAGGGGTGGCTCAATCAATGGGCATCAGGAAACACTGGCAGAGCCATTTACAAAAAAATGACCATGCCTAACAAGCTGGACAGTATTAACTTCCTCCCCCGCAACGAGCAATCAACAATCTTCCAACTAAGAAAAGGACACACGCCTCTTTTAAATTGCCATCTCAACAAAATACATTCCGCACATCTCCCATTTTGAACACACTGTGCCCACCCTTATGAAACTGTAAACCATATCCTCTTTGAATGCCCCTTCCTAATCCACCTTAGGCAGACCCTACTACCACTACACCCCAACATAACCAACATCCTGTACGGCAGTGCAGAACAACTGCACTACTTTTCTTTAGCACAGTCTGCAAAAGAGCTATAGCTCAGCAGCAAAAAGCTGATTAGAAGAAGAAGTAACAACAAACTCTCGTCTATATCTCACTCAGCAGCCATTTTCTTCTCTGTACAATTGATGGACAACTTCACAATTGACATTGTATGTAACATTTCAACAGCGTGTCTATTTTTACATGAGTTCAACTTGGTGTTTCTACAAAACTGATTTAAGACAAAAATCTATAAGTTAATTTAACGACGCAATTTTACGAAACAATTCAATTATTATATTTTATTAAAAAAATAAAAGAAGACATACTGAAGTAGTGGCACGCTTTTAGATTTGAAACATGCCAACAGAGTTGAAAGTGAAACGCACTAGCTCAAATAGCTGTTGCCACATTCATCATATAAGTCACATCACTAGCTGATCCAGGAACGAACCTAACACTGTAACACACACACACACACATACACACAAAAGAATAATGTGTAGATTTTTTTTTTTTTTTTGTAGAGAAATCATATAGCCTAATAATATGTGTTACTTATGTAAATATGTTATTTATTTATATATATTTTAAATATGTTATTTATTAATATTTTATTAATATGTTATTTATTAACAAATTCTTATATATTAAATCTCAGCCTCTTATAATTAAAAAAAAATCAATAATAATCAAATAAAAAATGTTGGGCTGAGGAGGGGACATCAGATGTTCCATACACCCCCCCCCCTTTTTGTGTGTGTGTGGTAATTGTTCAGAAGAACGTCGTTTATGCCGATAAATTGGGAACGGGGTCTGTCCGGATACTCGATCGGATACGGAATATTATAAATAGTCCATTTCACCAACATTATGAGAGAAAGTTCATACGGGAGTATGGCACCGTAAGTAAACATACAATTCAAGTAAACTATACAGGGGAACAAAGCGTGATACGTAGATATAGAAATTCGTGCTTCGAGACAGAATAGACCAAGATCAGGAAGCAGTCTAATAGACGAGGTCACAATCAGCAAGAGCACTAAGATATCGCGCTGTGAAACAAAAATTAAAACAGAACAAATCAAAAATAGCAATTTGACGTACCTGATAACTGACGTCCAGAGAAACAACTTTCTACTCAACATCTACTGTTCTGACCGATCTGATAATGGGCGCGGTTGATAGGCCTACAATCACCCCCTCAGCCTCTTGGATGAGCTTATCCTTTGGGACAGGTGATGGATGCATTTTGGTGGAAGAATTACTGAAGTGTAAACAATTAGTTACTTATCTACATAACGTATAAATCTGTTGACCTTGAGATTGTTGGTCAATATCTTTCTTAATAACAAGAGTATTGTAAGACATTGGCATGGCAGTAATATATAAATTATATCATGTACATATCGAGTTGATAACATACTATCCTACAGAAGGAAGGTTCCTATTTGATTCAATAATTTCTAGTTTTAACTCTCACGATTTAATTTAGCAAAGAACATTAACAATTAAATTAGTTATTTATGTCATTTAAGTTTTCTAAAAAAAAAACAAATCATTAAGAGTCACGGCAACATTTGACAAGTAATTTTAACAACTAAAAAAAAATATTCCGAATTTTAAAATGTCTACTTCTGTTCATGATGCGTTTCATTCTTTATGACAGTATTAGCATCGCCAAGTGTCTCTGTTCACTGGCTCATCGCCAGACCTGAAATGCTCACAAGGAAAAGATAAGTGATTTAAGTAGTCCAACAATCTCCAGCAAACATGTCGCGCCGCGTCCCAGAGTCCTACAAAACATCCGCCGTGGGCATAAAAGCGTCAGGTATAAGACGTCTATGTTGGCCAATCAGAAAGTCGTAAACTGTCCCAGCGGGCTTGTTGGTGCATGGATTGTCGACAGGCCGAGTTGAATGAAATGCCCATCTCAAGATCAGGGTTAGGGCTGTCATGTTGCCCATGTAATGACCTTGACTATATCAGTGTTTCTCAAATACTAGAGACCCCTGCAGACCATACATATACTTGTGCTTCACATTCCTTTAGCCAGCAAGGGGGCCTCGGGGAGCGCTGTAAAATTTCCAAACGGGACCCACTTAGAGTTGTCGTGCATTCTGAGCTTCATTAATTCTATCACCTGGCGTCTACAAGGCACCATTTCTCCCAATAAGTGAAGCACTGATAACATTTAGTTCAATGTAGAGCCGATACTGAAGTGGGAGAGATATCTTAAGGCAGTAGAGCGTGTACTTTTGTATCGGCTTGATCGTCGTTAGGTCATCCTCTTGTTCATGTAGCGGGCCTGGTTGGTGCACAAAAAAAGATGTCAACAGACCGATGGTATGTCAAGTGGAAGAAATTTGACCGTTCGGAAATACGGAAGACTGATATACTCTAGAATCTCTTTGGAGAAAAAGTATTGAAATGTCTAAAAAAAACAAAAACAAAGTGTTTTGAATCTATCTTGTTGCAGACGCCTAGTGAAAAAAACAGAAAAAAAGTCCAATTTGGAAGATAATACGACATACTTTATTTTTTTTTGTTAAACATTGTTGATAATGTTTCTACTAGTAATTACATCAATACTCAAATATCGATTTATAGCTACACTGCAAACAACAGTTGTTTGTTTGTTGTTGTTTTTTCCTATTGGCCATTGACTCATCACGAAATCTCAGGAACTGTTGAACGGATGTTTAAGACGTCTCGTATTGTTACAAGTGATACCTCTAAGTTCAGCACCAAGAAACGGTTTTTATAGGTTCGTAAAATAAGTGCGGATAATTGCGAAAAACAGAGAGCGTTCTATTACCAATTGTACTGCTTTTTGATATACAAATGTTAAAAGCGCACAAAATGATACTTTCCTATTTTTTAGTTAACTTACTCTAGCTATATCGCTTTTTGATACATAAATCGCTGTTGTAGACTATGTACAAAAAAAAATTAGTTATTTCCTTTTTTCCCTCAAAAATGCGAAATAGCCGACGCATGCTTGTTTGTGTGTACAAGTTTATAAAAACGAAATATATCTAATTTTTACAAAGCTTATCTCTTTCTCTCCTAATCGACGATACCATCATTGATTTGACATCATTAAATTAAATTAATGTTTGATTTTATAAACTTGACTTTGTGTTCTATAAAAAAGAACATGCGTTCCCCTTTACGTCTAGACCAAATAAAACATTTTCTAACAAACAACAAAGTTATTGAAGCTTAATCATAACAGGTGAGTGAAATAGTAATGAAGAAAATGAAGAATTCCTTCAAAACGTAGAAAAATAACTACGGAGAGAAAGAATTAAATCAACTCTGTCTGTTTGTCTGGTAAAAAGTTTGTACACGTTATATCTCTGACACCCAATCTCGGATTAAGCTGAAATTTTGCTCAATTATTTCTTTAAAAAGCGATTAAGGTAAAATTCATACAGATATGTCTTTCTCCCCCCCCCCCCCCTCCTCCATCATTTTCCTAACTGGTCTAAACAAGTGATAGAATCATAGCGTATTGAGAAAGATAAAAGCATCAAATAGCGCTAAACAAAAACAAAAGGTAAAAATATTTCTAATCACACAGATTTATTGTTGTTGGTCAAGATCTATTCCAAATTTAATGACATGACTTGTCCAAAATAATTGATACAACTAACACTTTGTTATTATTTGGACACAGGGTTGGCTGGGTACAAGAAATTTGAGATCTACGCCTAGCATTGGTTAAAAAGAAAGTAACGTTCCCCACCTTTGCGGTCTATAAAGGAGATGGATCTATGTCTGAAGACCACGATTAACGAAGTGCTGGATTAGGAGACGACCTAAAGATTCCGAATCTAAAAATACCAGTCTACAAGGATTCGAACCCGGGCCCCTCCGGTTCAGAAGCCAAGGGCTTCACCATTCAGCCTCCGCCCCTTCCAGTCCTTGCCTGGTCAAACAATTCAATAAATGCATCTTTCATACAAACTTGCACACAACAAAGAGGGCGCTTTAAACGTACAACTATCTGTCTAACAATAACACACAACAAAAATGTGAAGCTGAGACCAAAAGTCAAGAAATACTAATGAATAGAAATTTAAAATGTTGAAAATAACAGACTATGAAAACGTTCATTAAAGGACTACATTCAGGCCATGATCTACATCCTCGTAGAAAAATTTTCATAGTCGGTCAAAAAAAAACAACAACTTGTTAAGTTTATGAATATGTGTTTTTATATTCAGTTTTTGGCAGACAAGGTCACGTGATACTATACAGACAAAATCTCCGCCAATGACCTCTAAGGTCAAAGTAGAAGCCTGTGTCTGAAAACTGTCATTTATTGGATATAGCCTGCCGTCTCGGACTGATAGCTGACCAACGCTGGCCACAAAGAGTGATTTAAGACGTTGATAAGGTTAAAAAAAAAAACAACTTATACAAAGCGCTTACACATTTTATAATACAGTGCTGGAAAAAGTGCACAGAAATATTTCCTGTGGATTATTAAATTACTTCGGTTATCAATACTTTCGTAGTTCAAACTGAATTTCCATTTGATTGGACCAATCACAATTATTCTATCCTATAACAATTATTCTATCCTATAACAATTATTCTATCCTATAACAATTATTCTATCCTATAACAATTATTCTATCCTATAACAACTATTCTATCCTATAACAATTATTCTATCCTATAACAATTATTCTATCCTATAACAATTATTCTATCCTATAACAATTATTCTATCCTATAACAATTATTCTATCCTATCTTAGTCTTCACACTGGTTACACCATATAAACCAAATAAACTTTCTCTATTTATGGATTGTCCTCAATGTTGCAAAATCTTCAATGTTAAACTCTGAAAGGAATCTATAAAAAGTACATTTTTAATTTTTATTTATTTATTTATTAAATTTTGGCTTTATATTAAAATTGAAAGGAGATTTAGGGGGGGGGGAGGGAAAAAAGTATTTTGATTTACACGATACGCACTTTTAATTTTCAGGAAACAACAAGTAATATATTATTTTTTTCTAAATCAATTCCTACTTTATGAAGCTGATGGTATCATAATTTATAGCTTAGGGCCTCATTTGCTTGGCCTCCCCTAAAATAAAAAGACATAAACTATAGCTTAGGGCCCTCACTTGCTTGGCCTCCCCTAAAATAAAAAGACATAAACTATAGCTTAGGGCCCTCACTTGCTTCGCCTCCCCTAAATAAAAAGACAAACTATAGCTTAGGGCCCTCACTTACTTGGCCTCCCCTAAATAAAAAAGACATAAACTATAGCTTAAGGCCCCCACTTGCTTGGCCTCCCCTAAAATAAAAAGACATAAACTATAGCTTAGGGCCCCCACTTGCTTGGCCTCCCCTAAAATAAAAAGACATAAACTATAGCTTAGGGCACTCACTTGCTTGGCCTCCCCTAAATAAAAAGACATAAACTATAGCTTAGGGCCCCCACTTGCTTGGCCTCCCCTAAAATAAAAAGACAAACTATAGCTTAGGGCCCCCACTTGCTTGAAGAGCTATGGAAAACCTTATGTTGATTACTAAGGGTCGCTTTTATCAAAGAGCTTAGGGCCTTATCAAAGTCTAAATCCAGTCCTGATAAAATCTGTTACTATCAAATCTTATTGTTACACTTAATCTTTTATTTTGTAAGGGGGGGGGGGGAGAAGAAGATATAATAGTTGATAGGATTTAATGGGCACACAATGTTCAATGTGGAAGTCTACATTACAAAATATGAACTCACTGAGAATTATGAGGCTTGGTATTCATGAAAAAAAAAAGTTCTGTGTTGCTTCTATGAAGAGTGGTGATAATGATGTAGATAAGGCAACGGCATAAATAAGTCAGTTCTGTTGAACTTCTTTACTAATTGAAAGAGATGAAACCAAACAGCCAGCACAATCATCAGATATAGAAAATAATTTATCGGCCAACCTGGCAAGTGTGAGAGTGAAAGTAAATCTGGAAGGAGCTCTCCTTTCATCTGGAGAACATTTCTTCAACGGCTTCATGTAACGAACGAGTTCCCATTGGAAGTCTCTTGTGACTGATTGAAATTGTACAGAGTTTGTATAGTCGTTCCATTGCTTCGTTTTTTTTGTTTTCCTTCTTTCACGTAACGTTCAACTTTGATTTCAGCTTTTTGTAAACGTGAAGCACTGCAGGAAGGAAGGATAATAACTGAGGAGGGGGGGGGGGGACGGTTTACAAAGAAGTCTATATAGTGACAGGATCGCAGCATAAATTTCTAGTAATTGGCCGCTAATAATTTCAGTTTGGGCAATAACTCTGTCTGAGCACACATAGCGAGGATATCAAGAGTTCACCTTCCTGTCATTTTTTTTTCAACAGCATCCTCTAGTACCACTCCCCCCCTCCACTACATTACCACTATTTCTTCTTTTGCCCCTAGCACCAACTTAAATGGCAGTCTGGCCACACCCACAAGTAATTAACTGAGCTTTCTGTCCCGGTCTAAACCTTTATCTTTCCTAAGTAGGAACGGGCAACAATGTCTTTACACCAATGGGAGAAAGAAAGAGAGAAAAAAAAAAGGGGGGGGGGGGTAATCACCCTGTGCTAGCGATTCTGAGAGCAGTTATTGCGTTCGGTGTCTTTTAATAGCGTACCAATTAACTAAACTTCACTCGGCCTGGGCTGTTTAGATCGTCTCTAAATATTGGTCACTTAGTGATATGTCTTGTTAATTAATGTTGTAGAGATATGACCTATCTCAGATGGTGTTTAGTCTTTTGTTTTCTGTATAGTTTAATATTGTTTTACATAAAAGCATCCCTTGCTAAATTATTATAACTATTATTATTATTCTATAGCACGATATGAAACGTGATCATTACGATCTGCTTCAAACTCTGGTAGAGTGAGGGGATATCTAAGAAAAGGTTTCCAAGCTGTCCTTGAACGCTCTTCAAGATACACTCAGTTCGAGTTCCATCTCTAGATCGAATTCAAAACCCCTCGGTTTTATATCCCTCAGCCACATATCCCACATTTGATAGACATCTTTCATGATTGGCATTAATTTCTATATTCCTGCTGAAAAAAAAAAACGCACAGTATTACCAATAGGGAACAAGCCTTTCAACTGGACATCAGATTTTGAGACGACAAACTGGCAAGTTTTCAATACCTCGGAGCTTGTTGTTTCAATGAGCCATAAACGGTCCAGCAGGCTAGGCGGGCTAGATGAAATCTTCTCTTGATCTGTTTTGGGCAGCTATTTAGTTTTCAATTTAGTTTCATGTCATCAATCACTTTAATAGGCCTATAATTAGCACGTCAGTCACTACATAGTCACTACAGCATTAACTACTACAAATAATTACATGAACAACTATATTAACATTTCATTTACCTACAAATGGGGGGGGGGGGAAGATGGCTGAGTTGTTAAGCACTTGGCTTCTGAACCTGGGATCATGGGCTTGAATCTCGGTGAAGACTGAGAATTTGAATTTCGGGATTTTTAGGGCACCCCTTAGTTCACCTAGCTCTAATGGGTACTTGACTTGGGGAAAGCAAAGGCGGTTGGTCGTTGTGTTGGCCACATGTCACCCTGCTCGTTAACCGTTGACCAAAGAAACAGATGACCTTAACATCATCTGCCCTATAGATCGCAAGGTCTGAAAGGGGAACATTACTTTTTTTTTTTACTTACTTACAAATACAATTTATTGCAAAATTCGGAAAAAAAGGTACATTTCATCCAGGACACCTGAGTCTTATTAGAAAAAGTAAAAGATTAGTTAATCAGTTAGAAGGTTACTCTACACCTGAAGATAAATTATCTATTTAGCTGCCAGAGTGGAGGAAGAAATAATCTTCTCCTGTTTCATCGGCTTATATTAGAGATCAAACTCCAACTGACAGTGAAATTCATTTCAAGGAAGTAATCCACTTGTAATTTGGATGTCAGCTTGTAGGGTTTATCACGTTATCAGGAAACCTAAGATGTGGGTTTTTTTTTTTTTCAACTTAATTGATGATTACAACTAAATTAGAAACCTTTCTTTAACAGAAGAGACCGATGACCGTAAAGCAAATAGATAGATAGATAGATAGATAGATAGATAGATAGATAGATAGATAGATAGATAGATAGATAGATAGATAGATAGATAGATACATGGGTGGGTGGATGGATGGATGGAAGGAAGGAATCTTAAGTCTCGACATGCTTAAAAATGAGATCCACTATCGTAGATCCTATTTTCATTTTATAGACCCTCAATTTATTGTTTAGCTTCCATTGACTCCTTGGAAGTCGTCCTAGACCCCGGAGGGTCTATATAGACGACTGTGGGCAGTGGCGTAGCTAGAGTATATGATGCCTGGTGCGGTACCTCATCTTGATCCCCCCCCCCCCAAAAAAAAAAAAAAAAAAAACCAACAACAACTAACTAATTAATAACATTGCGAAACCTTACTTTTTTGTTCAAAAGAATATGTATTCATTAATCAAATATTGCTAATTCTTTCATGACCTTAATGACCTTTCATGACCGCAGCATTATCATAGCCTTGACCCCTGCAGTCCATTATGTCTAAGCCATCCGAACGCAGTTTCTCTAGAATCATCTCAGCGATTCCAGCAGCATGCTTGTCCTTTGTGTCGATGAAGTCAACAAAAGACTCACGAGTCTGCACCCCGTCATTATCCATGACAACGTACCGTAAAATTTGGGAAGTTTGATCCAGCTTTGAGATGTCAGCTGTACTGTCAAAAATAATAGAAAAATATTTGGCTTGTTTTACTTGCTGTATGATTTGTTTTTTAGCAAAATAAGGATTCTTTTTTTTTTTTTTTGGCGATTAACACATCCACTTTCTAAGAACTTTCTCGCCGTTTGACATTTGCCGGAAAAATCAAGCCTTTGAAAGCCGTTATAGGGCAAGAGGGAGCCACCAAGAGGCGATTAACACCTGCCATACTCCAAAGCTTGGCATCAGCTACACTAAAGTCCTACCCATCAGATGGGTCGGTATTGAGGGACCCCGGTAGATCTGGGTTTGGGGCCCACAGAACCAGAGATGCCGATTTCTCCGTCTGAGCTTAAAAGGGTTTTGAGGCGCCAGCCAGACTAGTCAGTCTTGAGCACTGTTCATCATTTTGTTTACGTTACAGTATTACAATTAACTAGTTAGTTAACAAAAAAAACTCGTAGAAAACAAAGGTTAGCTTATTTTAAAATATTTACATTACAATAGTATTATTTCCAAAATTAAACTATAAAGAATCATAAAGAAATGAATAAACTATGACAATTGTTTAGAGCTAGGGTTTAGAAATATATTTGTAAACTCAATATCTAGATTAAACCAATGGACTAAACAATGAAGTAAAAAGGGTTGGCCTATCTTCTTCTTTATATTACAGAGCATTGATCAGTGTAGTAACAACATGTACCGTGTGTCCGAAATAAATCTAGTAAATTAGATTCAAACTGTTCTATAGCTTACATTGTATGGAAGAAATAGTCAAGGAGATGAAACAAAATAGCGACATGACTAGTTTATAAATCGTTAGTTCATGTTTAAAATACAGTAGTTTATGTTTGTTCGTGTCCATACAATTAGTCGTTTTTACTGAAACGCTTAGGGAAATAGGACATTAATACACACTGGGGGAATTTTGGTGCCCCTCTCCACTTGGTGCCCTGTGCGCCCCGCACCACCCGCACATTGGTAACTACGCCACTGACTGTGGGAATCACTGGTTTATAAACTGTGTTCATCATTATAGTGATTTCTATTTCTAAATAAATGTTTTGTATTTATTTAAAAATATTTCTGTTTCAGTTTAAACTTTAAACTAGTATTTCTAAAGCACTTCGAAAACGTTTGAATGATCATTCTCTGAAGTTTACAAACAGTAAATCCTCTGCAACACTGTCTCGACCACACAATCCCATCATTACATGTGTCCTTGCACCTTTATTCATAGGGTGCACCGCTCACCGTTTGGAAGTGACGTTAGCGAGGGTTACTGTTACAGGCAAAGTTAGAACTGTTGAACCTGCAGCTGTATTGGAGGAGTCAAACCCAGGACCGGATAACGTTAGTGTCTGTGTTTGTTTTGCCGCCATCAATCAAAACTAAAGTAATTAAGCATTATCATCTCTCAATTGCCTTTCTTTGAGTTGTTTGACGTAGATTTATAACAATATAAATATATTTCTACTATTATCTTTATACTAAAAGATGTTTGGGGCATATTCATATAGGACATATTTTTAAGCACATTATTATGTTTTAAATATAAACGTTAATACATTGAAAATACATTCTATTAGAGACATCAATGGAACGAGGTCAAATTTATATATATTAAATAGGTACAAGTTGTATTTTTTACTATCCGGCCAACTATCCTGCAGGGATATTCGGCTGGAGCCCGAATATGGCCGGATTGTGAGAAATGCCAAATATTCGACCGGAGCCGGAGCTACTATCCGGTGCAGCGTAATTTCTAGATAATGATATAGATAATTATTTAAAATTAGGTAGATGAATAATGGACGGATGGTTAATTAGATAGGTATATTATTAATAATTATGAGTGGGTACCAGACACTAGTTGAGGAAAGTAAATGCAGTTGGTCGTCGTGCTGGCCACATGACAACCTTGTTAACAGTCGGCCATAGAAACATCTTCATCTGCCCTAAAGATTGCAATTATCTGAAATGGGTACTTTAGTGATGGGGGGGGGGGGGGGTGTTATACCATAAATGCAAAGAAAAACTGGAGACTTGTTTCAATTAGATGCCTATGTTTCTTGTCTTGTATTTTAGGTTTTTAACCCCCCTACTGTAGGAACTGACAGTGTTCTCTCAGACACCAGCTGGTGAAGGGCAGTGGGGACCAACGATTTGTATTTTTTCGATTGCGAGGGGCGCCACGGGTAAAAGTTTGAGAAACACTGACATTGGTGCTTTAAAGACACGAACAATTATAGTGGCAGGGTGCTAAAAAGATGAAAAAAAACATTTCATATGATTTTTTTTTACTAGTACAATATAGAGTAGGGTCAAAGGTCATTCACAGAAATAATTATTTTTTTTTGGAAGGTCAAATGGCGCTAAGACTTCTCTCGTTGTAGTTCATAGTCGATTTCTTCAACAAATTCTTTTCGGAAGAGAGCAATTCGCCCTCTTCTCACAGCGCCCCTTATCAAATCGCCCAAGCAAAGCACGTCAAGGCTGGATTACAATTTGTTCGCTCATGATGACTGCCCCCTGCCGGCCACTCATTTATCTGATGCTGGAGGATAGGGGAATTATTTCCGCCAGACGTCCGTCTGGAGCGATGGTCGCCAGGGGGAGACAAGCAATTTGAAGTTATCACTTTGAAAGAGCCAATCTAAAAGGGAGTGTAAATATTTTGACATTCTATAAAATTAACGGAAATAGTTCTAAACGTCAAAAAAATATGTAATTAATAGATTATTTCTTTTTATTTCTTTTTTTTTTTTTTCAAAATTAAATGCTCAATAAGTTTCGATTAAGGGACGAAATCATGAAATTAATTTTAAGACGTCTCTCTGGCAGATTAGCTCTCTGTAGATCAATGTCTCTTTAAGGACCACATAAGAATGCCATATAGATAGGGAAACTACCTGAAAGAAATCTAGCGACAAGCAGCAAATTCTAGGCTGATGTTGTCATAGGGAAACACCCAGACATGCCTTTTTACACATAGCGATGTGGCCGTGTGACGACGCAGTTGGCTTCCGAACCGTAGGGGGGGGGGGGGGCTAGAGTTCCAATCCTGGTGAAGACTGGGATTTGAAACATCAGGATTTTCTAGGATGCTCCTGAGTTCATCTCACATACGTCAAGGAAGGAAAGGCTATAAAGGTCGCTGTGCTTGTTAACCGTTGTCTATAACAAAAAGATGAACGGATCGCAAGGTCTGAAGGGTAAAACTTTTACCTTATTTACTTTTTCAATGTTCATGTTCGCATTAGGTCCCCCTTTACGTTTCCAATGATTAGGTACAAAGTTAAAGAGAGCTCTAACCTCTGAACTATCTGAAAGGAAACTTAAAGATGGTGGGCTATGAGATGTTCAACCTCACTTCCAAGATTCATTGGCATGTATAATCTGGCTTGAGCTGATGATGACTAATTGGCGGGAACATGGAATAATAGCGAGAGAAGGTAATTCTCTCCCTTTTCCACCACGCCCATTCACAGACGAATGCGTTCTAATGATACCATTTGAACTACAATTGGAAAAAAGAATATGGAGGCAACCTAATGAAAGGAGTTGATGAAGATGTCAATTAACGACAAAGATGGGACGATAAAACAAACACACAAAAAAACAGAGTCTTTTAGTCATGAGGTCAACTCCGGCGTTACTGTTCATTTAGTAGATTCACTAGTTCTTGTTAGTTTTGGACTTGATATCACTGCTACTCAGAAATACCTTAGGAACGACTGTTACATAGACCAACCTTCATACCTCAGTGGACCAAGCTAGTTCCCCTCTGCCTAGGAAGGACTTCTTTAAAACCTAGACACTAACTAAAACGGTGTTGCTGGTGCGCCACCTTAAATACAGGAGCAGAGTTGCAGCAGTATTATTCAATATATTCAATTTCTTAAACGTGATTGTGCTGATAACAAGATGCTTATTGCATCAGTTTACAATAAATAACTAGATAGATATAGATCAGTGAAACTCAACCCACTTTCATTGACGAGTTGCTGTACAGACCCCCCAAAACTTGTCCAAAATTCATACTGAAGCAGCATAAGCTTGGCGAAAATGTTTGTATAAACATGACCTGTCACATGCAGATCAGTAATTTACATATTCCCTATACACCACTAATAAAGATAAACATTACATACATGTCATAAATAAGGCATTGTCTTTCGAGTCCCAATTTACAGAACGAATTTCAGGCGCTTTTCAATAGCACGGCAGCCAAAAATTAAATTGTTTTTTTTCAGCGTCGCGATAATATGAAATAAACGGGAAAACTGAGAGAGTGGCTCTACCAAGATAAACCTGGATTAAGCTTACGATGGTCCAATGTGTGAAAGCTGCCTGAAAACTGAGTCAACTAGAAAGAATGATTACAGGTATAGCAGTATTCATCTTGATAGTGGCCTGAGGGATTAAATTAGTCAGGAAGTTGGCAGCAATTATTATTCAAATATAAATGCCAGACTCACACGATGTCGTCCTTGCATAGGAGCGTGCAGGGATGGGCGGCGGCCCCCATGTGGGCTGTTCTGTGGTCAAGTTCATGGAGCTAACCACATTTGACTTCATCTTATAATTGAAGGTCTTTTTTATTTCTGTATAAAGGGAAACTCCGATAGTTTTTCAAATTTGAGTTATTGACATATTTAAATTCTAAGTAAAAAGTTGTAATAGTAAACATTTTACCATTTTTTATTTAAATGCATAGAAACATTTATATTTAATAAATTAGACAGTAAATTCTTGACATCTCCAAAAAAACGGGGTTCTTTGATATTTTGTTTTTAGGTTAGCCATACGTCACTTCCCTCAACAATACTGAAAGAGAAACTAGATTTGACCAATCGTATCGCTTCATTCTTACATTAGCTGTTAGGCTGTTAGGCTTAGTGACGGCCTAGTCATGCGCTATGGTACAGTTATATATAGATAGATAGATTTAAAAGCATTAGGACAACCAACTCGAGAAAAAAAGTAACATTTTCGTCTGTGCCTATCCCTGTCCCAAGAAGTAAAAAGATCGCAGGTCTGACTGAACAAACTGGTCAGTGTAAGGCTAGTCTAGACTACGTGTAGTCAGTCATGACAAGACAGCCAAGTGATAGTGTTTGTTGTGTGTTGAGTGGTCAGGCGAGAAGATACACACTGCCGTGGTTAGTCAAGCATGTAAATCTCCTTTAACACGTATTTTTTTCTTTGCTTACAAGATTTAGATCTAACTGCATATACTAAGATTTATTTCTTTTATGAGAATGTAAACGTTACTGTAATGGTTTTCCGTTATACAGTAAGTCAATAGACTAAATTAATAGGCATGTGTGGCGTCACATAGAAACCCGATGAAGGTCTGACTGTTTTGGAAAATTACGTCAGAAAAACATCAATTACTAAGTTATTATTGCAAATAAAAACAAAATAATAATATATTCATTATTTGTAGATCAAAACACATATTATATCAAAAATTGTCAAAACCATCGGATTTTCCCTATCTGCGTTTGTTAAAAGGTGATAAATAGTGGAGCATCTTTCTTTGGAAAATATCCAGTAGTGTTGAAATAAGCAATAAAATAAGCAATAAAATAAGCAATAAACTTTGCTTCTTAAAATCAGCAAACGCAAGTAATTTTTATAAATAGTTCTGTATTCTTATTTTAATGCTACAAAAATGCCTATACTTGTCCATCAGTGGCGTAGCTACGGATTTGATGGCCTGGGGGAGTTTCAAATTTGGACCACCTCCCCCCTCAGCTACGTCACTGTGGTCCATAAACAACAAGAAAAGAGATTTAAAAAAAAAAAACAACTACTGAAAAGCATTGAATATTTTATTTTCAGACAGACATGATTGAATAAGATTATTGAAAACCTCGGCCAAGTTAAATCACCAGATTATAATCTTCTGTACCATGTATCTAGATCCAGTATTCTAATGTGAACAACTGTCTTTTAATGTTGCCCGTTTAAGAACAAAGTAATCGATCTTACAAAAAGTCGTCTGCTTCTTAAAGGAGGAATTATCTTTAAAAAAAAAAACAAATTTTGTTTATGTTACTTTTTCAAAAGTATGACAAACTGTTCAACCTATTCAGTAATACAACAGAGTACATTTTATTACACCCTATGATAGTGGTAGAGGCCTTAACACAAATCTTGACGAGGACCTCCACTTGCCTAAGTCCGGCACTAACCCCTCCTTTGACCTCATACTGATTTATATTGCTTTCATTCTATACACTTACAAAGAGTAGTCGCTAAGATGTAACACTGTTGAACTAAGTTGATAGTTTGCCAAATTACCAGTAAACTCAGTGGAATGAAGGAAGCTGATAATTCAACTAAATATTTGAGATAGTCGACTTTAGAGGAATGGCCAAAGTCAATGTGCTCAGTTTGCAGGGCAAAGGTCAGTACGGCGATCTCATTAGACTAGGTGTAATTAAGTGAGTATTGATTAGATGAAGATCGCGAGATAATTTTGTTTTTCAATTTTTCTGACCAGCGCGATACTGCCAATATCAAGTTCTATTTAAGGGACTGTAGGTCCAGAACTGACCATGACTGAATTATGTGTCCAGCACAATGGCCAATCATTTTACCCTTACTCAATTTATGGCAAGTACATAACTTCCAGTGAACATTTTCCATAGAATTAGATTAAGTCTGTGGATGTCACACTACTGAAAGGCGACACATTCACAGCTTTAGAATCACATAGTGCTTTTAGCACTCTCGGCCTACAGGAGTCAGAAAAATGAAGGCCTACCTCGAGGAGTAGATTTCCTTTTAAATTGCATTGTTAGTTCAGCTAGAAGGAGACAATTTATGACTTTTTTTTTCATCAATTTCCACGCCAACAAGAGAAGATTCTTGATCTTACATAACAACCAGAGCATAGTTTAAGCACATCGTCAAGAACAAGATTATCCACAGGTTGCTGCCCTTGGAAGCTACTGAAACAGTCGGATGACTCAATTCGCAACCTGTGGCTTGCTGGTGGCAGGTAGAAGTCCTGGGTTGTGCACATTGTCAAATCACTTCGTCAGAATCAATGTTTAGTTGTTTAGTTTAGTGTAAAGCGATGAAAGGGACAATGGCCTTGTTCTTCTAAACATAAACATTCTGAATGTAAACACTTCTCTGTTGTAAAGAGTTGAGTCTGTCTACCCTCCAGGCTCTCTGTCTACCCTCCAGGCTTTCTGTCTACCCTCCAGGCTCTCTGTCTACCCTCCAGGCTTTCTGTCTACCCTCCAGGCTCTCTGTCTACCCTCCAGGCTCTCTGTCTACCCTCCAGGCTCTCTGTCTACCCTCCAGGCTCTCTGTCTACCCTCCAGGCTCTCTGTCTACCCTCCAGGCTCTCTGTCTACCCTCCAGGCTCTCTGTCTACCCTCCAGGCTCTCTGTCTACCCTCCAGGCTCTCTGTCTACCCTCCAAGCTCTCTGTCTACCCTCCAGGCTCTCTGTCTACCCTCCAGGCTCTCTGTCTACCCACAAGGCTCTCTCTCTACCCTCCAGGCTCTCTGTCTACCCTCCAGGCTTTCTGTCTACCCTGCAGGCTCTCTGTCTACCCTCCAGGCTTTCTGTCTACCCTCCAGGCTCTCTGTCTACCCTCCAGGCTTTCTGTCTACCCTCCAGGCTCTCTGTCTACCCTCCAGGCTTTCTGTCTACCCTCCAGGCTCTCTCTCTACCCTCCAGGCTTTCTGTCTACCCTCCAGGTTCTCTGTCTACCCTCCAGGCTCTCTCTCTACCCTCCAGGCTTTCTGTCTACCCTCCAGGCTTTCTGTCTACCCTCCAGGCTCTCTGTCTACCCTCCAGGCTCTCTGTCTACCCTCCAGGCTCTCTCTCTACCCTCCAGGCTTTCTGTCTACCCTCCAGGCTCTCTGTCTACCCTCCAGGCTTTCTGTCTACCCTCCAGGCTCTCTGTCTACCCTCCAGGCTTTCTGTCTACCCTCCAGGCTCTCTCTCTACCCTCCAGGCTTTCTGTCTACCCTCCAGGTTCTATGTCTACCCTCCAGGCTCTCTCTCTACCCTCCAGGCTTTCTGTCTACCCTCCAGGCTCTCTGTCTACCCTCCAGGCTTTCTGCCTACCCTCCAGGCTTTCTGCCTACCCTCCAGGTTCTCTGTCTACCCTCCAGGCTCTCTGTCTACCCTCCAGGCTCTCTGTCTACCCTCCAGGCTCTCTGTCTACCCTCCAGGCTCTCTGTCTACCCTCCAGGCTCTCTGTCTACCATCCAGGCTCTCTGTCTACCCTCCAGGCTCTCTGTCTACCCTCCAGGCTTTCTGTCTACCCTCCAGGCTCTCTCTCTACCCTCCAGGCTTTCTGTCTACCCTCCAGGTTCTATGTCTACCCTCCAGGCTCTCTCTCTACCCTCCAGGCTTTCTGTCTACCCTCCAGGCTCTCTGTCTACCCTCCAGGCTTTCTGCCTACCCTCCAGGCTTTCTGCCTACCCTCCAGGTTCTCTGTCTACCCTCCAGGCTCTCTGTCTACCCTCCAGGCTCTCTGTCTACCCTCCAGGCTCTCTGTCTACCCTCCAGGCTCTCTGTCTACCCTCCAGGCTCTCTGTCTACCCTCCAGGCTCTCTGTCTACCCTCCAGGCTCTCTGTCTACCATCCAGGCTCTCTGTCTACCCTCCAGGCTTTCTGTCTACCCTCCAGGCTTTCTGTCTACCCTCCAGGCTCTCTGTCTACCCTCCAGGCTCTCTGTCTACCCTCCAGGCTTTCTGTCTACCCTCCAGGCTCTCTGTCTACCATCCAGGCTCTCTGTCTACCCTCCAGGCTCTCTGTCTACCCTCCAGGCTCTCTGTCTACCCTCCAGGCTCTCTCTCTACCCTCCAGGCTTTCTGTCTACCCTCCAGGCTCTCTGTCTACCCTCCAGGCTCTCTCTCTACCCTCCAGGCTCTCTGTCTACCCTCCAGGCTCTCTGTCTACCCTCCAGGCTCTCTCTCTACCCTCCAGGCTTTCTGTCTACCCTCCAGGCTATCTGTCTACCCTCCAGGCTTTCTGTCTACCCTCCAGGCTCTCTGTCTACCCTCCAGGCTTTCTGTCTACCCTCCAGGCTCTCTCTCTACCCTCCAGGCTTTCTGTCTACCCTCCAGGTTCTATGTCTACCCTCCAGGCTCTCTGTCTACCCTCCAGGCTCTCTGTCTACCCTCCAGGCTCTCTGTCTACCCTCCAGGCTTTCTGTCTACCCTCCAGGCTTTCTGTCTACCCTCCAGGCTCTCTGTCTACCCTCCAGGCTATCTGTCTACCCTCCAGGCTCTCTGACTACCCTCCAGGCTCTCTGTCTACCCTCCAGGCTCTCTGTCTACCCTCCAGGCTCTCTGTCTACCCTCCAGGCTTTCTGTCTACCCTCCAGGCTCTCTGTCTACCCTCCAGGCTCTCTGTCTACCCTCCAGGCTTTCTGTCTACCCTCCAGGCTTTCTGTCTACCCTCCAGGCTCTCTGTCTACCCTCCAGGCTTTCTGTCTACCCTCCAGGCTCTCTGTCTACCCTCCAGGCTCTCTGTCTACCCTCCAGGCTCTCTGTCTACCCTCCAGGCTCTCTGTCTACCCTCCAGGCTCTCTGTCTACCCTCCAGGCTCTCTGTCTACCCTCCAGGCTCTCTCTCTACCCTCCAGGCTCTCTGTCTACCCTCCAGGCTCTCTCTCTACCCTCCAGGCTTTCTGTCTACCCTCCAGGCTCTCTGTCTACCCTCCAGGCTTTCTGTCTACCCTCCAGGCTCTCTGTCTACCCTCCAGGCTTTCTGTCTACCCTCCAGGCTCTCTGTCTACCCTCCAGGCTTTCTGTCTACCCTCCAGGCTCTCTCTCTACCCTCCAGGCTCTCTGTCTACCCTCCAGGCTCTCTGTCTACCCTCCAGGCTCTCTGTCTACCCTCCAGGCTCTCTGTCTACCCTCCAGGCTCTCTGTCTACCCTCCAGGCTCTCTGTCTACCCTCCAGGCTCTCTGTCTACCCTCCAGGCTCTCTGTCTACCCTCCAGGCTTTCTGTCAAACGAAAACATCTTTTGAACTGGACAAATGGAACGTTGTCAAAGTAAATTTTATTCCTGAATTTTTTATATTTTTTTAATTTTCTGAAATTAATGAAATGTTTTGTTTTTATATTTCAGGTGTTCCTTCAGACTATGAAGATAATTACATCTTAGCCTAAACTCCCGCAGGACGACAGGGGTTGGTTGGCAGCGGTCAGAGTTCGAGCCCGGGACCTTTGAGACCACCAAACGACAGTCCAGAGCGCATACCACATGACTAAAGAGTAAAATAATACCCGCAATTATTAAGTCGTCTGCAACTTGTTTTTGAATTACTTGTAATCAGCTAATATTATCAATATGTTATCTGGTTCAGATTATTTCATTCTATTTTTTGTTGTTGTTGCAAAGCTGGTCATATTAATTACATGAACTAAGTGAACTGAATGAACCATTAAGAAATTAATTGAAAGAAACATGAAGCGAAACGAAACAACAGAACATAAAATAAAATCGAAGAATTCAACAAAAACGATAGAGGTTAAAGCAGAAAAGAAGATCGATGTAACATTAACAAGTAGGTACTAAAAAAGAGGTCACATAGGTTGAATCCGGATATCTTTTTACTTTTCGACAAAACAAATTCGACATTTCGTAACTTTATGCCTTTGTTGTCCTTCTATGTAAGCTGATAGCGATTTAAAATTGTATATTTAAATCTCTGTTTTAAAACAACAACAACAACTTAAATATAAACCAAAACATATTTCCATAGATTAAAATAAAATCGATGTAATTAATTAGTTCATAAACTTTTAACTTAGCATTTGTCTGCAAATTGGGGTTGGTGAGTTAATTTTGATGCGTCCCCAGCGAGCAATCCTCTGACTCTGTACACACGGAGACATTTTTACGATGGCTAATTCTGCAGGTTTATCTGAAGCCTGAGCTACACCTTAACATGCAAACTGGGACGTCAGCCCGGCAAAGGAAGGGTAAATGGGTCAAAATTTGAGAAAAAACTCATATTAAATGCCTTGGTGTTAAACAACTTTGGTTCAATAAAAACACAGGAAATACTGAACGTCTCAACCAAAATTATTGCTTTGAATAAATTATACATTGGATTTGTGCACATTTAAATCTCACACTCAAACAATGCACTCAGTGGAAAGGGCCCAACATTTCTCTGTATGCGTAACTTCATTGATTTCTATTCTTTGTATACTTGAGTTTCATTCTTTGCATCTAAGTGGAGCCTAATTGTTTACATTTCGTCTCCAACTAAATCACTTTCATTATTGTAACTGTTGATTCTTAGTATTCAAATAAATATTGAAGAAATTGAGCGTGTGGGGATTCAATTATTTAAATCCTAAAACACTATCACAGTTCCCTTCCTATGACACATACAGAGACAAACATGCAAATCTTATAACAGATTTTAATGGCTGTTTTCATTCAATGCTTTTCGCAAAATAATATAACCAATATATTTGACGAGAGAAATTCAATGCTAAAAATATAATGCTCTAAATGACACTATAAATGAAGAATTGTGTGTTATGTATTTGGTTAGGCAGAAAAAAGTTTTACTAAGACTTTTTGTACTATAACAACATAACAATATCATTGATATAATATTCTCTCTACTGTTATTATGTCAACATCAGTCTATGAAATTCAATCAGGAATACAGTGTAATTTCTATTTTTTCAGCTGACAGCCCAAAGCGCGACTTATTCATTTGTA
The DNA here is from genome assembly GCF_947242115.1 of Biomphalaria glabrata. Taxonomy (NCBI): domain Eukaryota; kingdom Metazoa; phylum Mollusca; class Gastropoda; family Planorbidae; genus Biomphalaria; species Biomphalaria glabrata. The sequence goes on from NC_074711.1 coordinate 53,589,063, forward strand.
TTTTAGTTACCATATTCAATTGAAGCTAACTTCACCAAGACACACAAGAAAATGTGCTATTACCAGGAGTGACATGCTTTCAAAATTGGACAATACCTGTTAGACTTCTACAAATTGGACAATACCTGTTAGACTTCTACAAATTGGACAATACCTGTTAGACTTCTACAAATTGGACAATACCTGTTAGACTTCTACAAATTGGACAATACCTGTTAGACTTCTACAAAGCTATTTACAAATAGAAAAAGAAAACGCAATAAAATACTCAGAAAGACACAAAGATTTCTTATTCCATATGCTAGGACAAAGTCGTACATGTCCTCCTTTATTCCTAGTGGCATTAGAGAATATAATGGGTTGCCTGAATCAGCCAGCAAAACCAATGACTTTACAGAGTTTAAGTCATTGATTAACATGCCCAACCACATACAATGCGAAGGATGCTATTATTATTTCTTTTTAAGTAACGTATATAATCAATAAAATAAGATACACAGAGTAGATTTAAGCTAGATCTAGATCCTTCTAAAAAAGACTCTCCACAGAATGTGTCTCTACAAAAAGATAGTCATCATGACTCAGGACGACACATTTATAAGAGAGTATTTATAATTTAGTTTTGAGTGATTGCAAACTACCAGACATGGATGCACACGTCTGCTGAACACCAGGCCACTCTAGTCACGTGCCACTAACACGACTAGCGATTGACTTCAAATTAGTCTCATAGAAATTCAGATAATGTCGCCATCGTTGGAAGAGTTTGACTCTGTTTTATTAGTCAAAGACTCTGGTTTTCATTTTAGTTATGGACAAAGGAAAGCGCTTCATTGGCCATCTTGCGACTTTTCAGATAAAATATAAGCAATTAGGAAATATAAACTATGATTCTATTAAAACTAAACAAATAAAGATAAAAAGAAACGTCTTCAAATGCAATTGTAAATGATTCTATAGGAGTGTAGGTAATATACGTTTTTGTGGGTTATATTTAATAAAACAAAATTTAGTACTTGCAACTTTTGAAACATAATTATTAGAAGGAATGCCAAATTTGCATACATTTTTGTCTGAAGTATTAGGGCTTAAAATACATTTTATTTGACCGAAAAACTGTGAAAAGCTTAACCAAGGAATTATGTAAAACAAACCTTGCGATCTTTAGGGCAGATGATGTTAAGGACATCTACTTCTTTAGCTAACGGTTAATAAGCAGGGTGTCATGTGGCCAGCACAACGACAAACCGCCTTAACTTTCCCCAACCAAAGTCAGGTACCCCAATTAGGGTTGGCTGGACTCAGGGGCGCCCTAAAAATCCCTAAATTCAATATCCCAGCCTTCATCAAGATTCGAACCCAGGATTCCAACGTTCGCGAGCCAAGCACTTAACCATTCAGCCACCGCGCCCCAATAATTATATTCCATTTTGTTAATACTGTTACGTATTTCTGATTTTCTGGCTAAATGTACTAGGCACACAAATAAAAGAAACACTGCAAAGAACTTGACGACTCAACTTTCAGCTTTATATAACTTTATTGAATTATAACTATAACAATTCGTCACTGTAACATGTAGCGTATACGTCTTACATCGACTGTATCGACTGTAATGGCTCAAGTCTACTGTCTCGCACAGTAGAGAACAGTATCGACGACTGTACTGACTCTTTTCACATGAACATCTCTGGTTTATAAAGAGTCCCTAATCGCTTGTCTATTGTTGCAAAAACACTGCTAGTACCCTCTGGAACAACATGGGAGGAAACATCACATCCTGTTGTTGTTTATACTTGTCGATTCCAGAGGATGCCTGCTGCAGTGTCATCTCGCCGAGGTCACACGTAGTGACCTCTAACTGTCACTGTTCATTTGTCACAATGCCCCCCTTCGTAAATCTGTTCGTCCTCTGGAACAACACGTGAGGCACGTCCCATCCTGTCTTTGTTTACATGCATAGATTCCAGATAACACTCGGTGCTGTGTCATCTCGCCGGGGTCACACATAGTGACCTCTACCTGTCACTGTTCATTCGTAACACTGCCCCCTTCTTAGATCTGTTCGTCCCGAACAGATTCTATTTCACCACGGTACTGATGGAGTCGGTCAACGTGGACAACCTTCAGCTTGGACCGTGGACTTTTCTGTATCCGGTAGACCACGTCGTTTATTCTTTTTACGACACGGTATGGACCTTCCCAGTCTCTTTGGAGTTTCGGGGATCTGCCTTTTCGTCTCTGTGGGTTATAGAGCCACACTAGATCATTCTCATGGAACCACGACGTATTGGCCCGTTTGTCATACCTCGTTTTCATCAGGTCACTGTTGGTCTTGATGTTTCTGCGGGCCAATACATGAGCATTCTCCAATCGTCTTCGGAGATTGGTGACATATTCAGTTGAAGACACTGGCGTATCTCTCGGAATCCCAAATAACAGGTCACATGGTAGACGAAGCTCACGACCAAATAACATCTTCGCTGGGGTATATCCTGTTGTGCTATGAACGGATCCTCTGTATGACATGAGGAACATGGGGATATGGCTGTCCCAGTCGTCTTGTCGGTCATCAATAACCTTAGACAGATGTTGTTCTAGGGTTCTGTTGAATCGCTCCACCATCCCATCAGATTGCGGATGGAGAGCTGTCGTGTGAGTCTTTTCGATGCCAAGTGTCTTGCACATCTCCTGGAAAACTTTGGACTCGAAGTTCCTGCCCTGGTCAGAGTGCAACTCATTAGGTACACCAAAGCGACTGATCCAGTTATCCACGAGTGTTTCGGCCACTGTGATAGCTTCTTGATTTGGTATGGCATAAGCTTCTGGCCATTTGCTGAAATAGTCCATGACTACCAAGATGTATTTGTTTCCTTTCTTGGTTTCAGGAAATGGGCCTGCTACATCTATTGCGATCCTCTCGAATGGAACACCAACATTATACTGTTGCAAAAGACCCCTAGTTTTGCGTCGAGGGCCTTTTGCTGCCGCACATATGTCGCACCTTCGACACCATTCCTCTACATCCTCTCTATATCTGAACCAGTAGAACCGCTGACGAACCTTTTCCAGAGTCTTACTGACACCAAGATGAGATCCGCTAGCGCCATTATGCATCTCTTTCAGTACTTCAGCAACTCTCACCTTCGGTAACATCAGCTGAAGGCGATTGGATGTTCCATCAGCAGATTCCCAAACTCTTTTGATGACACCATTGACTAACGTCAGCGAGTCCCACTGAGCCCAGTACGCCTTGGTGGCTACCCCCTTCTCAGAGATGTCTTTCCAATCTGGCCGTTGTCCATCTTCTTTCCATAGAAGAATGGGAGCCAGATCTTCATCTTGCATTTGGTCCTCTCGAATCCTTTTATCACACCAGGGTCCGGAAACATCTACTCCGAGCCGAAGACAATTGACAGCTACCTCCTTTTCTTCAGCCCTCTTGCAGTGCTTACATTCTGCTTTGCAGGGTCGTCGAGACAGTGCATCAGCATTTTGGTGAATTTGCCCTTTTCGGTGCTTAGTTTCAAATTCATAGGTTTGAAGACGTTCGATCCACCTTGCCACCTGACCTTCAGGGCTCTTAAACGAAAGCAACCATTGCAGAGCTGCGTGATCTGACCTTAAGATAAATTTCTGCCCGTATAGGTACTTGTGGAAATGTTTTATTGCATCCACAGCAGCCAGCAATTCACGTCTCGTCACACAGTAGTTCCTTTCAGCTCTCGATAGGCTTCGACTGAAGTATGCGATGACTCGTTCAGTTTCATCCACCTTTTGGGACAAGACTGCGAGTATTCCAGTGTTGCTTGCATCTGTGTCGAGTATGAATGTCTTCCCTGGAATGGGGTAGGCCAATACTGGTGATGAGGATAGTGTGTTTTTCAGCCTCTCGAAAGCTTCTTGACATTCAGATGTCCAAATAAATGGCCTCTTTTGCTCTGTCAGTTGATGAAGGACCTTACAGATGTTTGAGAAATTTGGCACGAAACGTCGGTAGTATGTACAGAGTCCCAAGAAACTTCTCAGCTCATGGATATTACTTGGCGTAGGCCATCGTTTCACTGCCTCAACTTTGTCAGGGTCAGTGCTGACTCCGTCATTTGACACAATGTGACCAAGGTACTTAACGTTTTTCCTGAATAAGGAACACTTCTTTGGGCTGAGTCTCATTCCCGCACTTCTTATCCGTTGAAATACTTCCTTCAGATTTGCAAGGTGCTCTTCAAACGTTTTGCCAATGACAATAATGTCATCAAGGTAAACAAGGCATGTAGTCCAATGAAGTCCTCGTAAAACCCTCTCCATCAATCGTTCAAAGGTGGCTGGTGCGTTGCAGAGACCGAATGGCATCACAGTAAATTGCCAGAGGCCATTGCCAGCAGAGAAGGCGGTTTTCTCTCTATCATTGGGATGCATTTCAACTTGCCAATACCCACTCTTTAGGTCGAGAGTAGAAAATACCTGGGACCCTGCAAGCGTGTCCAAAGTATCGTCGATTCTAGGAAGTGGATAACTATCTTTATGTGTGACTTCATTCAGAGCTCTGTAATCTACACAAAATCGCATAGATCCATCCTTCTTCTTTACTAAGACAATAGGCGAACACCAAGGACTATTTGAGGGCTCAATGATTCCTTGCTGCGTCATGCCCTCTATCATGTCCATAGCTTCTTGTTGCTTTGCTAGCGGCAAGCGACGTGGTGGCTGTCGAATCGGTCTGGTGTTTCCAGTGTCTATTCGATGTTGTACCATGTTTGTCCGTCCGCAGTCTGTTTCATCAGATGGCAGAATATCTTCAAACTCAATGATCAACTGTTCCGCTTTGCTGAACTGCTCATCTGATAAATTCACTTTCATTTCTGTCAGGAGCTTGGTAATTTGTGGATTGAAAGGTTTGGTGGAATTAACGATCGTGATATCATTATTACAGTTTCTTATCAGGTCAAGAGTATTACATATTGCGATGGGGCTGTCTTTCTCTAGATGTCTCTCCTGTAGGCCGAGGTTCATGATTCTGACGGGCACCTTTTGATCTTTTCCGACAAGGACCAATGTTTTTCCTACTGCCATTCCGCTGTTGTCATTTTCAATGCCTTCCACTATCGCCGTCATCGTTGCAGTTTGACCATGCTCTAACTTTCCCCAGATAATTGCTTCAGACTGAGCTGGCAAACTTGTATCTTCTGTTAAAAGGATTCTTCTTATTTGACCATTCTCTTCATCTTCATCCCCGAGCAAGGGAATCTCAACATCACCACATTTCAAAGTACCACCTCCGATGTTCAGAGAGAATTCACATTTCTGCATAAAATCGAGCCCAATAATACAGTCATCCGTAATGTTAGCGATCAGAAATTCATGTATAAATGACTGATGCCCGAGCTCAAAGTTTATATTTGTCAGTCCATGTATAGGCATCATCTCTCCACTGGCCGTCTTCAAGGAGTAAGAGTTCACTCTCTTGATTTCGTTCTTTTTGACAATGTCTGGACGAATGACTGAACGTGAGGCACCAGTATCTAGAAGAAAACGGTAATTTCGAGATCCAATTCTACCATTGATGTACAGACTTTTATTCTTCCCTAACACAGCGACTGGAATTATAGTTGCAGGGGCTGTCATGTTCTTGATCGCCGATTTTTGCCCCATAAAACCGGCGAAAGTTAGTTTCCCTGGTAGACATGAGCACCTGACCTTGCATCTGTCTCCGGTCTGTGCTGATACTCTGTTTGTCGGGGAAATCTTCTCGTGCAGTTCCTTTGTAGATGGCCAGGTTCTCCACAATTCCAACAACGTACACTGGTTCTATTCTGTCCTTCTTGCTTCTTATTTGGTCTGCGTTCTTCTAGCACTTCAGTTACCCTTCTGAGAAGTTGTGTAAGATCTTCTTCTTGGACTTCCAGCATACGCCCATGATGGATATTCTTAGAGGCGTCTTTGGCGGCTTCATAGGAGAGGGCGTAGACCAGAGCTTCGCTGGATTTGCGCTTACCACTGATTCTTATTGCCTTCTTCAGTTCTGGATCTCGAATAGCATCAATGAATGCATCAGTGATAATGACGTCCAGAAAGTCTTGTGCTGCTGTTGGATATGCCAAATGAGCAAGACGTTCTATGTCCGCCTCTAGTTCTTGCAAGGTTTCACCGGAGCGTTGTTGTCGGGTTTTCAACTGAACTCTATAAACTTCTTGTAAATGTTCGTCTCCGTAACGGAGCTCCATAGCCTTAACAATGGCAGCGTAATCTTGTTGATTTGTTATTGACTGAAGCAGTTCTGCTGCCTTCCCTCTTAAAGCTAACACCAGAGCAGTCGCTTTCTCTTCTTCAGTGTTCCAGTTATTAACCTTGGCCGCTGCCTCAAACTGTCTTTTGTAAACAGTCCATGAGATGGATCCATCAAACACAGGCGGCTTTATCTTCCCAGAGATTTCGGGCACTAATGTTTTTGTTCTAGTACCCCGTTCCTTACTCAGTTGTTCTTGGACATGAGTCCTTATCTCTTCCATTTCTTTTTCCACAGTGTTGACTCTCTGGTCAATCTTCTCGTTCATAGAGCTCATCTGTTCATTTACTTTTTCATTCATGGCGTTTATTTTCTTGAGGCTCTCCTTCATTAAGTCCATCTGGCCCTGCATGTTACTCAGGATCTCTGTCATATCTGGGTTTAATTCAAATATGTATTCATCTGGATCTTGATCTTCCTCAATAAGGGCCTGTCTTAGGCGTTCTGTTAGTGTTTCTTTGTTACCATTGAGCTGCAGACCTCTCTCACGAAGTTCTTGCCTTAATTCTTTGACCAACAGCTGGTTAAGTAGTTTCCTCGAAGACATTTCAGCCAGAAAACATCCCACTTCTGACACCAATTGTTACGTATTTCTGATTTTCTGGCTAAATGTACTAGGCACACAAATAAAAGAAACACTGCAAAGAACTTGACGACTCAACTTTCAGCTTTATATAACTTTATTGAATTATAACTATGACAATTCGTCACTGTAACATGTAGCGTATACGTCTTACATCGACTGTATCGACTGTAACGGCTCAAGTCTACTGTCTCGCACAGTAGAGAACAGTATCGACGACTGTACTGACTCTTTTCACATGAACATCTCTGGTTTATAAAGAGTCCCTAATCGCTTGTCTATTGTTGCAAAAACACTGCTAGTACCCTCTGGAACAACATGGGAGGAAACATCACATCCTGTTGTTGTTTATACATGTCGATTCCAGAGGATGCCTGCTGCAGTGTCATCTCGCCGAGGTCACACGTAGTGACCTCTAACTGTCACTGTTCATTTGTCACAATGCCCCCCTTCGTAAATCTGTTCGTCCTCTGGAACAACACGTGAGGCACGTCCCATCCTGTCTTTGTTTACATGCATAGATTCCAGATA